>NC_092152.1:73996512-74255709 GCF_045791955.1 Oncorhynchus clarkii lewisi | reverse complement strand
GGCAGCTCAATACATAAACACTGCAGTTCATATTTAGAGCCAGCTCAGTACATACACACTGCAATTCATATTTAGAGCCAGCTCAGTACATACACACTGCAATTCATATTTAGAGCCAGCTCAGTACATACACACTGCAATTCATATTTAGAGCCAGCTCAATACATACACACTGCAATTTATATTTAGAGCCAGCTCAGTACATAAACACTGCAGTTCATATTTAGAGCCAGTTCAATACATTCAGACTGCAATTCATATTTAGAGCCAGCTCAGTACATACACACTGCAATTCATATTTAGAGCCAGTTCAGTACATTCAGACTGCAATTCATATTTAAAGCCAACTCAGTACATACACTCTGCAATTCATATTTAGAGCCAGCTCAGTACATACACACTGCAATTCATATTTAGAGCCAGCTCTGTACATACACACTGCAATTCATATTTAGAGCCAGCTCAATACATTCACACTGCAATTCATATTTAGAGCCAGCTCAGTACATACACACTGCAATTCATATTTAGAGCCAGTTCAGTACATACACACTGCAATTCATATTTAGAGCCAGCTTAGTACATACACACTGCAATTCATATTTAGAGCCAGCTCAGTACATACACACTGCAATTCATATTTAAAGCCAGCTCAGTACATACACACTGCAATTCATATTTAGAGCCAGCTCAGTACATACACACTGCAATTCATATTTAGTCAGCTCAATACATACACACTGCAATTCATATTTAGAGCCAGCTCAGTACATACACACTACAGTTCATATTTAGAGCCTGCTCAATACATGCACTCTGATTTGTATGGTTGGGAAGCTTTTAACGTGTTGTGTGAGGGGTGTCATATCCATTGAAACTGGGAGGGGAACAGATCTCCTCCGTTTTATCCACTTGTACACCATAGGAGGTTGGTAGCACCTTCATTGGGGAGAACGGGCTTGTGGTAATGACTGGAGTGGAATCAGTGGAATGGTATCAAATACATCAAATACATCTGTGTTGTTTCTTCTTCTCTTCTACATGAGAGATACATGTTAATCCTCCTCAAAGTTCACAGCCTTCTCTTTCATCTGTAATACCATTTTCAGACACCGCCATCAAAGAACCAGAATATTCTGTGGATTATGCTAACCACATTTTGTTCTACGCTTTTATCTTGACCCAGAAAATGTGAGGGTAGCTTAGTTTGAGCATGCACAGCTTATTTGTGTGCATGTCTGTGTTAGTAGAAGGTATTTTTGTGATGCACTTCATTTGAGGGCATGCATCGTGTCCATGTGTGTGTGTGTGCTTCTCTCTGTGTGTACTTCTGGGTGTTCGTGTACATTTCTGTGTGCATGAGCTTTCTTAAGCGTGAGACCACCATTGTGTGTGAGGCAGCGCGGAGAGAGTGGGACAGCCAGAGAGTTGAACCACTTTTCAACACAGCTCTTCCTGTCCCCGGTCAATGACCAGCATCCCGCTCTCAATCCATTTCTGTATGTGTTATTATGATGTGGCCTGCATTTTTTCTATAATCCAATTACTCTGGATAACCATAATGCAATTTAAGCATTGTTTATTATACCCTCACAGTATATAACTCTCCTTGTCAAACATAGGATGTTGAAATGCCATAGCCCATGAAAGGACCTCTTTATGTTTCAGAAGTTAGAGTTTCTCTCTGCGGTCTCCAGGGATCATGTCTATGGAGAATTAAATTAACGTGGCCAGCAGAAATAGCTTCTTAGAAGCTTTCAATTGTAGACAAGCCCTTTAAAATCAATTTTCCACTCTTTGATTAGATTTAGTGTTATCATCACTGTAGCACAGATATGTCTGTTCTTCATTCATATTTCAGAGAAGAAACATTAATCCCACAAATTGGTTCCTGTCTCTTCTTGTTAAAGTGATCTAGATTTATGACTGAGAAACCACAAGGCCTGAGTCTCGTTGCTTGTCTCCTCAGTTCTTCAGCTTCCTAAATAAACTATCCATGTTTTCATGTAACCGCTGTTTTCACAGAAATTAAACTACAGTAAATCAAACTGTCTATCATCTATGAGAGCTTATTGTTACATTAATTGTTAAAGAGCATAAAATATGATAATTATCATGGAATAATTTATACCCTCACAAAATGGAATGTTGTTCTTTAGCAAACCCTTTCAACAAGTTTTTGGTCCCCCCCTCCCAGAGGGGGACACAGATTCAGATGTTGCTGTGAGGCAGTGAGCTGGTTGGTATATTGTTGATGGTGGGGGGGTAGACCTGGACCATCTCTCTCTCACATAGGCCCAAGGAGGAGAGGGGCGGGCTGGGGAGGGAGGGGAGGGTTGGCTGGCCTGGTCCTGGTCCCCTGCTGCCAAATGCGTTTTAACACCTGGAGTCCTGGCTGGGCTGTCTCTGAGTGCTGCAGCATAATTAATTGTTAAAGGGGGCTCAATAGGGTCAAATCACCTGATAAAAAAAAGAGATATCGAGTGTCGGCGAACACAAAAATGGGCCATTTAGAAGAGGCCCTGGTTAGGGTTATTGTGCAGTTAATTTTGTTTTGATACCTGCTTTATTTGTAAATTTAAGCAATTGAGAAGAGGACCTATACCTTGTATAACATGTGGTCTAAGCATTACTCATATGTGGTATAAGATTGTTTTGTGTATCATCTTCCTCATAGAGTGCATGCCACATATGTTTTCCAATTTCTCATGTCACGTATGGTGGTAAACTTGTGAGATATTTGATAGCATGCATTATAGTGTAGTATATCCCTGAAGTATTTTAGAGAAGGCTTGGAAAAAGCACGGATCTTAACTTAACTGTTTTCTCTTACAATGAGTACTCTGCTATCACTGTGTTTGCTCAAAATAAGGCCTTTTGTGCATTGCTGCACTCCGCTGTTTGCTGCAGTTGTGTAAAGCTGTGACAAGGGACAACAGCAGTATTGAAGAATACAGAGAGCTCTGAGCCAACGAAGTGAAGTGAAAGAGAAAGGGGAGATGACAACATTCTCCTCCAGAGACATACTGCTGCAATGTCTCGTGTGGATAGGATACTACTACTGGTCCCATTTCCTTTCCTGCCTCCTGGGTCTGCTTGAGCATGACTGTGGTTTCCACTCAACAGTGGTCAGCCTTTAAACCCCTCCTCAGGACCAGGAAGTTCAGTACGGGTAGAGTCGACGACATCCCTCACAAACATTGTGATGTCAGACAGAGGGAACTTGTGCCAAATTAGGCAACACTGGTATACAAACATAGTTTAGTAAAGCATAAATCCCAAACAAAACAATTGAAGGTATAACAACAATTGTATGCTTCTGATAGAAGGCTGTAATTTTATATGGTCTTTATTGTTTGAATATTCCACCAATGCCTATTTCCTTTAACGACATCGTCAGGCTGAAATAATGGAGTGTTTTGCTCTGAGGTATTTCCCTTCATAATACAGCTCTTGTATCCTTCTAGGTGTATCATCAATTGAACCATATCTTGTCCTCGTTCTCTCTTGTGCTTTACAGTCAAAATGCAGCACAATACATCTTCAAAGCTGCTATTGTGGCAAATAATTGAACATATCAGTTCACAGAAGTTAATAAGGTATACTTTTGTAATGTAGGAGGCTTACATTGACAAACGGATTGCATTTACTCCTCGCTGCCTTGCTTATTATCAGTAACTTGTAATATATGCAAATATCCCTGCTTGAACTTTACAATCTTTCAGTTGAGGCCATTCATCTCTTTTTAAGTGTTCATTTGCATCTGGAGAGTGCCCATGCATCATGCCGTGTCATTTTGAAAGCAAATATTAATCAATTTTGCATCGTGAATTGCCCCCAAGCTGTGCGTAATGGGCGATAGTGTGACTGTTTCTCTGTCTGGATGGATCTTCACATACTTCTCTGTTCAAACTTATGAAGATAATTAAGGAGTGGATGAACATTCATCAGGAGCAGACGAAGGCGTAAGCCTCCTTATCACGTGAGTGCACAGTTGTCCTGCTCTGATCTGGGGCTAACAGCTAGGACTTCATGCTTCTCTCTCTTATCCTATGATCAGTCATAGGAAGTAGACTCACTCAGTCCTATTGCTCATTATGGAGATATTGTAGAGTAATAATCATAAAATAAATTCATTATAGCAACTGGGATTATGACTTCAAGGATGAGCTGAAAAGCCAGCTGGCATGTTGGTAGTTTACTGGCAGTGTGTGTTTACTCAGTGACTCGTTATAGAATTACAGTCAATGCCTTTTCAGACCTGTTCGAGTCATACAGTATTTAAGACTTTACAGTAATACGAACTGGCCTGAGTCATACCACCTACTGGGCACAGACGTCAGTTCAACGTCTAGTTTTGATTTACACTTGATTGAGCTGTCAACTAAAGTGAATTCAACGTGAAATCAACAACAAAAATGACCATGTGATTGGATTTAAGTTAAAAGTTGGATGAAAAAAATACAAAAATCCCTTATGTTGATGACTTCTTGCAAAACCAGTTACAAGTTGATTCAACGTCATCACATTGAATGTTTTTGTTGAAATGACGTGGAAACAATGTTTATTCGACTGTTTCAACAGATTTCGTTATTCTGTCACAGTTTGCTAACACCAGTCACAACTTGTCCACTGGACTGCAACATCATTATTAAGTTACAGGAAATTGCCTATTTATAAATTTAATAGCTGAATAAAATACTACTATACTGCTATGTTTAATGAGATCTCCTTTATCTGAATCGTGCTTATGCCTTAATGCTGTTTACTGTCCAACACGGCATTATAAGAGAACACTAATGAGCTTAAACATTGTGCCATGTTTTCTAGCAGAGTTACTGTAAACACACACACACACACACACACCATGCAGTGGTACGCAGAATGACTCAGACAGGCCTTGGCCTCATTAAGGTTTGTTATAAGTGGTGAGATGGATTCCATCCGTGTGTGTCCATCTGTGTCTCAGCCTCCTGGGATATCACACTCACTCAGGCATGACCCTCGTCCACACAGAGCCCCCTTGTATTAGTTGCACTGAATACATTGTAGAGCGTCGTACTATGTCATACCATATCAGGCCAGGCACCCGTTTCTGAGGAGTGTGTGACAAACCAACATGTTTTGCTCACAGAACAATTGGCAGACTGCATGGAGGCTGAATCCTAATGAAAACACTCACCCCCACACTACAAAGTGTCATCTGACCGGCCCACAGACAAACGATGATAAAGTGATCCTCTCAGGACTTTGACAGGCATGACAGACAGCGCCAAGCCGGCCCACGCTATAAGGCCGGCCAGACAGCTTCTCTCTTGCCATCCCACACGATTCAAACACACGTTGTGGTTTTCACTGTGACAGCATGATCAAAGCAAACACCACCTCTGATAATGCTCGCAATTACCAGCAGACCCTTGTTTTTTATCAATAAGCTCATGTTTCACAAAGGAGTAGTGACACTCTTTTCAGAAATCACAAAACAGAATTGACATACTTTAAAATGCTCTACATCTATAACATACATTAATGGTAAAACGTATCATTTATGAACATGTTCACCTTACAAAACGTGGATTATTTTGCTATGCAACTTGAACTTGTTTTGAGATGATTTAGCCTTACATTTTGAAACATTGTTACTGTTTCTCTGGGTTCATAGATAACTTTCTAGGCATCCTTAAGATGAGGTACATACTGTATAAATAATTTCGGATGAGCTATTTCTTAGAAATTAATTACAGGTGTATTTGGACCTATGCATCCAATCACAGGCTAGGACTGCTGGTGACTTTTAAGCACTGGTAAGGACCATATTAGATTTTTCAAGAAGTGGTGAAAATGTGACAAGCCTGCAAGGAGAGTGGGAAAGTAAAAAGGTCAAGCATGTAATATCAGGGGAACAAGAGTACCGTGGAGCAGAAAGAATAATATCAGGGGAACAAGAGTCCCCTGGAGCAGAAAGAATAATATCAGGGGAACAAGAGTCCCCTGGAGCAGAAAGGCAGAAAGAATAATATCAGGGGAACAAGAGTCCCCTGGAGCAGAAAGGCAGAAAGAATAATATCAGGGGAACAAGAGTCCCCTGGAGCAGAAAGAATAATATCAGGGGAACAAGAGTCCCCTGGAGCAGAAATAATAATATCAGGGGAACAAGAGTCCCCTGGAGCAGAAAGGCAGAAAGAATAATATCAGGGGAACAAGAGTCCCCTGGAGCAGAAAGGCAGAAAGAATAATATTAGGGGAACAATTTCAGGCTCCCGAGTGGCAGAGCGGTCTAAGGCACTGCATCTCAGTGCAAGAGGCGTCACTCCAGTCCCTGGTTTGAATCCAGGCTGTATCACATCCAGCTGTGATTGGGAGTCCTATAGGGTGGTGCACAATTGGTCCAGCATCGTCCAGGGTAGGCCATCATTGTAAATAAGAATTTGTTCTTAACTGACTTGCCTAGTTAAATAAAGGTACAAATTAAAAATAGTCCCCTGGAGCAGAATGGCAGAAATAATAATATCAGGGGAACAATAGTCCCCTGGTGCAGAATGTCAGAAAGAATAATATCAGGGGAACAATAGTCCCCTGGTGCAGAAGGAATCCATTCTGTTCAACATCAGCAGCCAGTCATCTCTTCTGTTAATTATAGTCATATCCCCCTATTGAAGTCTGCTGTCCCTTAACATATTCCACTTTATTTTGAGGCCTGTTTTCTCTAGTAATGAAATGTCAACTCTCTGCCGGTTCCCCCCCGTGTCGCAGAGTGTTGATCAAAGTGACCTTTGTCCCTGTTCTCCACGCTTCGCAAATCAATACACACACAGTCAACAACACCTTGACAGATGAAGGCACAACATATAATATATGACAATTCACCATCACAATGGCCAGAGCATATCTGACACCTACTGCTCATAGCAGTCATTTTCAACACAATGCCAGCCTGTTATGTTCAGAGTGGGGTTCATTTGCCAGGCCTGTCTCATTCTCTCACAGGTGTTGATATTACAGAGGAGCGACTTTGTTAAAAAAACACTTAATCTCACAGTCATACATTTCTCCTAGTATATACGCCTGTCCTGGCTAAGTGCTGACAGAGGGAATGGTATGACTACAGTTGTAGGTGTTTTTTTATTTTTTTTTATTGTTGTTGTCTTTCAGAAGAGAGGTTATATCGAAAGCAATTTTCCTCTTAAGGGAGCAAATTGTTCTAAGGAAAATTGTAACTGCCGTCACTCTGGGATGATTGGCAGTGTGTTTGGTTGTTGGTAGACAGGAATGAAGGGGGGATGGAAAAAAAGGGAGGGGAAAAAAAGGCAGAGTGCATATTACAAAAATGGTGGTGAAAAACAAGTGTGAAATTTCACACACTCCCTAGATCGGATGAAAATGGCTGCTGTTTTTCCAGGTGGGCTCAGATGGAGCGGTAGAAATCTGACACATGTATTGTATGTACACAGGTTTAGAGAGAGGAAATGCAGTGTGTTCTATAGTCTACTCTATAGGGGGGGGGGGGGGTAGGGAAAGAGAGAGAGAAAGAGGGGAGAGAGAGAGAGAGAGAGAGAGAGAGAGAGAGAGAGAGAGAGAGAGAGAGAGAGCCCCTCCAGATGCTCATTCATTGGGTAGGCTCCACGGTGGGTCATCAGAATGGTAGAGACTCTGTGTGTTTCACAGATTTGTAAGGATCAAGAGGATTTGTTTCCGCTGGCAACCTTCCAGTCACCTGAGACAAAGGAGAAAATGGGAGGGAAAGGGACATTTGGGTTTCAGAAATGCTCTTAAACTGTCCTCTAACCAAAACAAATCCTACTAAGATGCAGTTCCTTGGTATGAAAGTGTAAAACTAACCCTAGCTTCATGTCTACATCCTGGTTCAACCCTAACTCTAGCCTCAATGACAACCCTAACCCTCAGCCACAATGACAACCCTAACCCTGGCCCTGGCCCTCAACCACAACCCCAACCCTCAGCCACAACCCTAACCGTCAACCACAACACTAACCCTCAGCCACAATGACAACCCTAACCCTGGCCCTCAACCACAAACCTAACCCTCAGCCACAATGACAACCCTAACCCTGGCCCTCAACCACAACCCTAACCCACAACCCTAACCCTCAGCCACAATGACAACCCTAACCCTCAACCACAACTCTAACCCTCAACCCTAACCCTCAGGCACAATGACAACCCTAACCCTGGCCCTCAACCACAACCCTCAGCCACAACCCTAACCCTCAGCCACAACCCTAACCCTCAGCCACAACCCTAACCCTCAACCACAACCCTAACCCTCAGCCACAATGACAACTCTAACCCTGGCCCTCAGCCACAACCCTAACCCTCAGCCACAACCCTAACCTTCAGCCACAACCCGAACCCTCAACCACAACCCTAACCCTCAACCCTAACCCTCAGCCTCAATGACAGCCCTAACCCTAGCCCTTAACCACAACCCTAACCCTGTTGGAGTTCGGTCTGCTGTGTTGTCCCCACCCTGCCTCTCTCTGTCTCTTTCGTTCTCTGTCTCTGTAGCACACAGCTCTCGCCCTGCCTCTGTCTTTCTTTCTGTCCGTTTGTCTCTGCTTTGCTTTTTATTTAACCACGTAAGTTTGCATTTACAGCAATGACCTGGGGAATAGTTACAGGGGAGAGGAGGGTGAGCCAATTGTAAGATGGGGATGATTAAGTGACTGGGATGGTATGAGGACCAGATTAACACCCATACTCTTACGATAAGTGCCATGGGATCTTTAGTGACCACAGAGAGTCAGGACACCCGTTTAACGTCCCATCTGAAAGACGACACCCTATACAGGGCAATGTCCCCAATCACTGCCCTGGGGCATTAGGAGTTGTTTTTTTAACTAGAGGAAAGCGTGTCTCCTATTGGACCTCCAACACCACTTCCAGCAGCATCTGGTCTCCCATCTAGGGACCGACCAGGACCAGCCCTGCTCAGCTTCAGAAGTAAGCCAGCAGTGGGATGCAGGGTGGTATGTTGCTGGCTGCTGCCCTGCCTCTCTTGGTATCTCTGTCTCACAGCTTTCCCCTGCCCTACCTTCCCCTGCCCTGCCTCTGACTTTCTTTCTGTCTGTCTGTCTGTCTGTCTGTCTCTGCTCTTCCTCTCTTGGTCTCTCTGTCATACAGCTCTCTCCCTGCCCCGCCTCTCTCTCTGCTCTGCTCCCCACCTTTTCCCTGCCTCTCTGTCTATCTGGCACCCAGCTCTCCCCCTGGGCCCTTGAGCCAACAGGTCCCTGCTGCAGCTAATTGCCCAGACCAGACACTAACATGTCTCTTATTATGGACATAATGAATTATGAAAGTGACTGAGCAGTCGTCGTCGTCCCCCACTCATCCTCCTTCCTCACACCCCTAAATAAACATGTTTGTTTTGGGTCTGGCTCAACCTCATCCATTAATGTTATTGTTTTCCCTAAACATTACATTGATTCAATTTAACACCAATCAATTTGAAATGGTTCTGACATTCAGATATGACCTTAAAGCGAGGCGATCTAAGAACTATGATTAGGATTAAACTTTCAGCTAATGAGGTGATTTCTCTTCCTGGAAGTGCATCAGACAAGACCCAACAGGAATGGTCAGTAAAAATTAGATCAATTATTGCAAACTGAACAGGTTTAACTTGATTACCCCTTTGCACCCGCTAATTTGTGTAATTAATAACCCTGTTTCGACCGGGACAAAGCAGTTTATTAATATCAATCTATATCTGTGCTCCTTAATGAAATGGCATGGGCAGGTCATCTGTTAGGCAGGTAATGTCATAATCAATGGTGCCAAAGATGCATGTTAATTAATACCATTATTAATTGTTACAGTTATAGTTCAACGCTACACGCTGTCAGCTCCTTTGTCCTATTATGTATGGCAATCAGCGGATTGGAAATGGCAACGTAATTAACCATTCAGACAGGCAGCGCTGGAAATCCAAATGAGACGGTATCGGCTCTGACAGCTGGCAGGCGGAGCGCTGCACATACTGGGCGTCGAACAAAACCAGCATTATCCACTGACCCGGGAACAACAGGAAAAGGGATGTATTGCAAACTAATAAATACATTCACAGTAGCCGGCCTGGCATATCACACAAAGGCCTGATGAAATGCCTGCTTGATGCCTTTGTGTGGGTACAAGCAGTGTTTATGCATTGGCTGTGCGTTTGGGTGGTGTAGTACTTCAGCCTGGCCTCAGAGCCATACGAAATATACTTTACGTATTTCTGAGCACCTCCAAGACGTATGATACCTACTAATGATCTAGTTACTTCAGACAGAAACAAAAGTAGATAGGTTAGTCAGGCAAAAAGGGTTGGCGTAATTCGTGACAGTCTAGCAATCCAAAGGTGTCCACGCTAACCCTTCCCTTAACTCTTATTCCAAAGTTAAGGCTCTATAACCCTTCCCTTAACTCTTATTCCAAAGACTCTATAACCCTTCCCTTAACTCTTATTCCAAAGTTAAGGCTATATAACCCTTCCCTTAACTCTTATTCCAAAGTTAAGGCTCTATAATCCTTCCCTTAACTCTTATTCCAAAGTTAAGGATCTATAACCCTTCCCTTAACTCTTATTCCAAAATGAAGGCTCTATAATCCTTCCCTTAACTCTTATTCCAAAGTTAAGGCTCTATAACCCTTCCCTTAACTCTTATTCCAAAGTTAAGGCTCTATAACCCTTCCCTTAACTCTTATTTCAAAGTTAAGGCTCTATAACCCTTCCATTAACTCTTATTCCAAAGTTAAGGCTCTATAACCCTTCCCTTAACTCTTATTCCAAAGACTCTATAACCCTTCCCTTAACTCTTATTCCAAAGTTAAGGCTCTATAACCCTTCCCTTAACTCTTATTCCAAAGTTAAGGCTCTATAACCCTTCCCTTAACTCTTATTCCAAAGACTCTATAACCCTTCCCTTAACTCTTATTCCAAAGTTAAGACTCTATAATCCTTCCCTTAACTCTTATTTCAAAGTTAAGGCTCTATAACCCTTCCCTTAACTCTTATTCCAAAGACTCTATAACCCTTCCCTTAACTCTTATTCCAAAGTTAAGGCTATATAACCCTTCCCTTAACTCTTATTCCAAAGTTAAGGCTCTATAATCCTTCCCTTAACTCTTATTCCAAAGTTAAGGCTCTATAACCCTTCCCTTAACTCTTATTCCAAAGTTAAGGCTCTATGACCCTTCCCTTAACTCTTATTCCAAAGTTAAGGCTCTATAACCCTTACCTTAACTCTTATTTCAAAGACTCTATAACCCTTCCCTTAACTCTTATTCCAAAGTTAAGACTCTATAATCCTTCCCTTAACTCTTATTTCAAAGTTAAGGCTCTATAACCCTTCCCTTAACTCTTATTCCAAAGTTAAGGCTATATAACCCTTCCCTTAACTCTTATTCCAAAATGAAGGCTCTATAATCCTTCCCTTAACTCTTATTCCAAAGTTAAGGCTCTATAACCCTTCCCTTAACTCTTATTCCAAAGTTAAGGCTCTATAACCCTTCCCTTAACTCTTATTTCAAAGTTAAGGCTCTATAACCCTTCCCTTAACTCTTATTCCAAAGTTAAGGCTCTATAACCCTTCCCTTAACTCTTATTCCAAAGACTCTATAAACCTTCCCTTAACTCTTATTCCAAAGTTAAGACTCTATAATCCTTCCCTTAACTCTTATTCCAAAGTTAAGGCTCTATAATCCTTCCCTTAACTCTTATTCCAAAGTTAAGGCTCTATAACCCTTCCCTTAACTCTTATTCCAAAGTTAAAGCTCTATAACCCTTCCCTTAACTCTTATTCCAGAGACTCTATAACCCTTCCCTTAACTCGTATTCCAAAGTTAAGGCTCTATAACCCTTCCCTTAACTCTTATTCCAAAGTTAAAGCTCTATAACCCTTCCCTTAACTCTTATTCCAGAGACTCTATAACCCTTCCCTTAACTCGTATTCCAAAGTTAAGGCTATATAACCCTTCCCTTAACTCTTATTCCAAAATTAAGGCTCTATAACCCTTCCCTTAACTCTTATTCCAAAGTTAAGGCTCTATAACCCTTCCCTTAACTCTTATTCCAAAGTTAAGGCTCTATAGAGCTTGCCAGCTTGTAGTCCTAAAACCCTGAAACAAGTTACCTCTTGTTTGTTCAGCCATCCCTATGGGAATGAATGGGGAAAGAATAGGGCTTTGAAATAAACACTGAAATAAGGTCTTAGGCTTAGGGGATCTTATACGTTTTGTTCTATGAGATAATAGCAGTCAGTTAACATGCCCTTTATGAATTATGAAGCCTTTGTGTGAGTTATGTTTTTTATTATTTCATAAATTCTTAAAAAATTCACAAAAAGATACGTTAGATATTTTCCTCATAGGCTTTGTCCAACGAACCATGGTGGAGTTAGTGCCGACAAAAATACTTCATTAATATTTCTCTCTATTCAATCCGCATTGCATAATTAAACTTTACAGCGTGATAGAAATTTAAAGGCAATGTCCCCACTTTAAAGGAGACCGCATTCAAGGTAAACGCTGCTTTATGTCGGCTCAATCGGAAATTACCTTTACACTTTTATCGCACAATCTGTAATACTTCAGCTTTACGCAAATATTATAACAATTTAAACAGCTAAATGCATGAATTTAGTGCACTTTGAGATTAACATTGAGAGATTAGATATTTTTCAGGTAACTTTCACCTTACCACCTGACACAGCAGACAATCTAGTACTCAATTACAGTTGCTACTGTGAGTACAAACTCCTCTGGAACACTCTCTACTCTGGAACACATACAGTACCAGTCAAAAGTTTGGAAACACCTACTCATTCCAGGGTTTTCCTTTATTTTTACTATTTTCTACATTGTAGAATAATAGTGAAGACATAAAAACTATTAAATAACACACATGGAATCATGTAGTAAAAAAAACAAATGTTAAACAAATCAAAATCTCTATTTTTTTGAGATTCTTCAAAGTTGCCACCCTTTTCCTTGATGACAACTTTGCACACTTGTGGCATTCTCTCAACCAGCTTCATGAGGTAGTCACCTGGAATGCATTTCAATTAAAGAAAAATTATCCTCATAACAAAGCAACACAACTCCAAACATGACAGAAGCTACGTAGCCCCTAGGGCCTAGGGTATATGAATATAAAGCGAGACATGGGCCAAAAATGTTTTACCTGTAGAAGGGAATAAGTTATAAGACCTCTATGACATTAGAGGACACATAAATTAAGGGCTTAAGTTGTAAATGTTTTGTTCACCTAAACTTAGCAAAAAAAGAAACGTCCCCTCACTAGCACCTGCGTTTATTGTCAGCAAACTTGACATGTGTAAATATTTGTATGAACTTAAGATTCAACAACAGACATAGATTGAACAAGTTCCACAGCCTCTCTTAGCCTATTGCGGACAGTCTGAGCACTGATGTAGGGATTATGCGTTCCTGGTGTAACTTGGGCAGTTGTTGTTGTCATCCTGTACCTGTCCCGCACGTGTGATGTTCGGATGTACCGATCCTGTGTGGGTGTTGTTACGTGTGGTCTGCCACTGCGAGGACAATCAGCTGTTAGTCCTGTCTCCCTGTAGCGCTGTCTTAGGCGTCTCACAGTACGGACATTGCAATTTATTGCCCTGGCCACATCTGCAGTCCTCATGCCTCCTTGCAGCATGCCTAAGGCACATTCACGCAGATGAGCAGGGACCCTGGGCATCTTTCTTTTCGTGTTCTCAGAGTCAGTAGAAAGGCCTCTTTAGTGTCCTATTGCCTACCTTCTGTAAGCTGTTAGTGTCTTTATGACCGTTCCACAGGTGCATGTTCATTAATTATTTATGGTTCATTGAACAAACATTGGAAACAGTGTTTAAACCCTTTAAAATGAAGATCTGTGAAGTTATCTGGATTTTTACGAATTATCTTTGAAAGACAGGGTCCTGAAAAAGGGATGTTTCTTTTTTTTTGCTGAGTTTCCAATCGAACCACAAAGCTGGCCATCTTTTCCCCTCTCTTTCTGGTTGCCACCCCCCTTCCCTTCTAAGTTCAAGTTAAAGTTTGTTCATTTGTCATATACACATGATAATATATATTGAACAAAAATATAAACGCAACATATAAAGTGTTTGTCCCATGTTTCATGAGGTGAAAAAAATGTTGTGCACAAATGTATTTACTTCCCTGTTAGTGAGCATTTCTCCTTTGCCAAGATAATCCATCCACCTGACAGGTGTGGCATATAAAGAAGCTGATTAAACAGCAGGCCTAATGTTGCCACAGCCCTTAAGCCAATTCACCTTTAGTTCTCCTAACCTTTGTAGTTAGTTCCCCTAACCTGCAACATAAAATTCTCCCCATAATTCTACTTTGTTGTTACCATATAACAAGCAACCTGGTTTCAGATAAAGACGTGCAATACTAAATACACTCCATGATGTATGATAAGTTACGCCATCAATTCATATGCTACGACAGGGTAAGACGCATGATACTATACGTCCCCTAATTCATATGATATTTTGTACAACCACTATTCCATTCATAACGTAACGTAACATATCATACTAAAGGGCAACACCGATTTACGTACAGAATAATACGAATTGCCCTGAGACCACATTGCATACTTTGTCTGTCCCCATCCCCCTTCTTTAATTAAGGATCGGACCCTTTTTTTCAATTTTCGCCTAAAATGACATACCCAAATCTAACTGCCTGTAGCTCAGGACCTGAAGCAAGGATATGCATAGGAAACACATTGAAGTTTGTGGAAATATTAAATTAATGTAGGAGAATATAACACAGATCTGGTAAAAGATAATACAAAGAAAAAACATGCCTTTTCTCGTATTTTTTTGTTCCATCATCTTTGAAATGCAAGAGAAAAGGCCATTATATGACTTAGGAGTCTAGATGCAATTATGATTTTGGCCACTAGATGTACACAGCTTTAGACTGATCCAATGAACTATTGCATTACTGTTCAAAATGTTGTATCAAGTCTGCCAAATGTGCCTAATTGGTTTATTGATACATTTTCAAGTACATAACTGTGCACTCTCCTCAAACAATAGCATGGTATTCTTTCAGTTAGGGGGAGTGATGAGCTCTACAGCAGAGTCTCACAACTCAATCGCTGGTTGAAAACTGTTTTCTGCCCCTCCCAAAAGATAGAATTTGTAGATAATTGGCCCTCTTTCTGGGACTCACCCACAAACAGGACCAAGCCTGACCTGCTGAGGAGTGACGGACTCCATCCTAGCTGGAGGGGTGCTCTCATTTTATCTACCAACATAGACAGGGCTCTAACTCCTCTAGCTCCACAATGAAATAGGGTGCAGGCCAGACAGCAGGCTGTTAGCCAGCCTGCCAGCATAGTGGAGTCTGCCACTAGCACAGTCAGTGTAGTCAGCTCAGCTATCACCATTGAGACCGTGTCTGTGCCTCGACCTGGGTTGGGCAAAACTAAACATGGCGGTGTTCGCCTTAGCAATCTCACTAGGATAAAGACCACCTCCATTCCTGTCATTATTGAAAGAGATCATGATACCTCACATCTCAAAATAGGGCTACTTAATGTTAGATCCCTTACTTCAAAGGCAATTATAGTCAATGAACTAATCACTGATCATAATCTTGATGTGATTGGCCTGACTGAAACATGGCTTAAGCCTGATGAATTTACTGTGTTAAATGAGGCCTCACCTCCTGGCTACACTAGTGACCATATCCCCCGTGCATCCCGCAAAGGCGGAGGTGTTGCTAACATTTCCGATAGCAAATTTAAATTTACAAAAAAAAAAAATGACGTTTTCGTCTTTTGAGCTTCTAGTCATGAAATCTATGCAGCCTACTCAATCACTTTTTATAGCTACTGTTTACAGGCCTCCTGGGCCATATACAGCGTTCGTCACTGAGTTCCCTGAATTCCTATCGGACCTTGTAGTCATAGCGGATAATATTCTAATCTTTGGTGACTTTAATATTCACATGGAAAAGTCCACAGACCCACTCCAAAAGGCTTTCGGAGCCATCATCGACTCAGTGGGTTTTGTCCAACATGTCTCTGGACCCACTCACTGTCACAGTCATACGCTGGACCTAGTTTTGTCCCATGGAATAAATGTTGTGGATCTTAATGTTTTTCCTCATAATCCTGGACTATCGGACCACCATTTTATTACGTTTGCAATTGCAACAAATAATCTGCTCAGACCCCAACCAAGGATCATCAAAAGTCGTGCTATAAATTCACAGACAACACAAAGATTCCTTGATGTCCTTCCAGATTCCCTCTGTCTACCCAAGGACGCCAGAGGACAAAAATCAGTTAACCACCTAACTGAGGAACTCAACTTAACCTTGCGCAATACCCTAGATGCAGTTGCACCCCTAAAAACTAAAAACATTTCTCATAAGAAACTAGCTCCCTGGTACACAGAAAATACCCGAGCTCTGAAGCAAGCTTCCAGAAAATTGGAACGGAAATGGCGCCACACCAAACTGGAAGTCTTCCGACTAGCTTGGAAAGACAGTACTGTGCAGTACCGAAGAGCCCTTACTGCTGCTCGATCATCCTATTTTTCTAACTTAATTGAGGAAAATAAGAACAATCCGAAATTCCTTTTTGATACTGTCGCAAAGCTAACTAAAAAGCAGCATTCCCCAAGAGAGGATGACTTTCACTTTAGCAGTGATAAATTCATGAACTTCTTTGAGGAAAAGATTATGATTATTAGAAAGCAAATTACGGACTCCTCCTTAAATCTGCGTATTCCTTCAAAGCTCAGTTGTCCTGAGTCTGCACAACTCTGCCAGGACCTAGGATCAAGAGAGACGCTCAAGTGTTTTAGTACTATATCTCTTGACACAATGATGAAAATAATCATGGCCTCTAAACCTTCAAGCTGCATACTGGACCCTATTCCAACTAAACTACTGAAAGAGCTGCTTCCTGTGCTTGGCCCTCCTATGTTGAACATAATAAACGGCTCTCTATCCACCGGATGTGTACCAAACTCACTAAAAGTGGCAGTAATAAAGCCTCTCTTGAAAAAGCCAAACCTTGACCCAGAAAATATAAAAAACTATCGGCCTATATCGAATCTTCCATTCCTCTCAAAAATTTTAGAAAAGGCTGTTGCGCAACAACTCACTGCCTTCCTGAAGACAAACAATGTATACGAAATGCTTCAGTCTGGTTTTAGACCCCATCATAGCACTGAGACGGCACTTGTGAAGGTGGTAAAGGACATTTTAATGGCATCGGACCGAGGCTCTGCATCTGTCCTCGTGCTCCTAGACCTTAGTGCTGCTTTTGATACCATCGATCACCACATTCTTTTGGAGAGATTGGAAACCCAAATTGGTCTACACGGACAAGTTCTGGCCTGGTTTAGATCTTATCTGTCGGAAAGATATCAGTTTGTCTCTGTGAATGGTTTGTCCTCTGACAAATCAACTGTAAATTTCGGTGTTCCTCAAGGTTCCGTTTTAGGACCACTATTGTTTTCACTATATATTTTACCTCTTGGGGATGTCATTCGAAAACATAATGTTAACTTTCACTGCTATGCGGATGACACACAGCTGTACATTTCAATTAAACATGGTGAAGCCCCAAAATTGCCCTTGCTAGAAGAATGTGTTTCAGACATAAGGAAGTGGATGGCTGCAAACTTTCTACTTTTAAACTCGGACAAAACAGAGATGCTTGTTCTAGGTACCAAGAAACAAAGAGATCTTCTGTTGAATCTGACAATTAATCTTAATGGTTGTACAGTCGTCTCAAATAAAACTGTGAAGGACCTCGGCGTTACTCTGGACCCTGATCTCTCTTTTGAAGAACATATCAAGACCATTTCAAGGACAGCTTTTTTCCATCTACGTAACATTGCAAAAATCAGAAACTTTCTGTCCAAAAATGATGCAGAAAAATTAATCCATGCTTTTGTCACTTCCAGGTTAGACTACTGCAATGCTCTACTTTCCGGCTACCCGGATAAAGCACTAAATAAACTTCAGTTAGTGCTAAATACGGCTGCTAGAATCCTGACTAGAACCAAAAAATTTGATCATATTACTCCAGTGCTAGCCTCTCTACACTGGCTTCCTGTCAAGGCAATGGCTGATTTCAAGGTTTTACTGCTAACCTACAAAGCATTACATGGGCTTGCTCCTACCTATCTCTCTGATTTGGTCCTGCCGTACATACCTACACGTACGCTACGGTCACAAGACGCAGGCCTCCTAATTGTCCCTAGAATTTTTAAGCAAACAGCTGGAGGCAGGGCTTTCTCCTATAGAGCTCCATTTTTATGGAACGGTCTGCCTACCCATGTCAGAGACGCAAACTCGGTCTCAACCTTTAAGTCTCTACTGAAGACTCATCTCTTCAGTGGGTCATATGATTGAGTGTAGTCTGGCCCAGGAGTGGGAGGGTGAACGGAAAGGCTCTGGAGCAACGGACCGCCCTTGCTGTCTCTGCCTGGCCGGTTCCCCTCTTTCCACTGGGATTCTCTGCCTCTAACCCTATTACAGGGGCTGAGTCACTGGCTTTACTGGGGCTCTCTCATGCCGTCCCTGGAGGGGGTGCGTCACCTGAGTGGGTTGAGTCACTGATGTGGTCATCCTGTCTGGGTTGGCGCCCCCCCCCCCCCCCCCCCCCCCTTGGGTTGTGCCGTGGCGGAGGTCTTTGTGGGCTATACTCAGCCTTGTCTCAGGATGGTAAGTTGGTGGTTGAAGATATCCCTCTAGTGTTGTGGGGGCTGTGCTTTGGCAAAGTGGGTGGGGTTATATCCTTCCTGTTTGGCCCTGTCCGGGGGTGTCCTCGGATGGGGCCACAGTGTCTCCTGACCCCTCCTGTCTCAGCCTCCAGTATTTATGCTGCAGTAGTTTATGTGTCGGGGGGCTAGGGTCAGTTTGTTATATCTGGAGTACTTCTCCTGTCCTATTCGGTGTCCTGTGTGAATCTAAGTGTGCGTTCTCTAATTCTCTCCTTCTCTCTTTCTCTCTCTCGGAGGACCTGAGCCCTAGGACCATGCCCCAGGACTACCTGACATGATGACTCCTTGCTGTCCCCAGTCCACCTGGCTGTGCTGCTGCTCCAGTTTCAACTGTTCTGCCTGACCTGAGCCATAGGACCATGCCCCAGGAATACCTGACATGATGACTCCTTGCTGTCCCCAGTCCACCTGACTGTGCTGCTGCTCCAGTTTCAACTATTCTGCCTTATTATAATTCGACCATGCTGGTCATTTATGAACATTTGAACATCTTTACCATGTTTTGTTATAATCTCCACCCGGCACAGCCAGAAGAGGACTGGCCACCCCACATAGCCTGGTTCCTCTCTAGGTTTCTTCCTAGGTTTTGGCCTTTCTAGGGAGTTTTTCCTAGCCACCGTGCTTCTACACCTGCATTGCTTGCTGTTTGGGGTTTTAGGCTGGGTTTCTGTACAGCACTTTGAGATATCAGCTGATGTACGAAGGGCTATATAAATAAATTTGATTTGATTTGATTTGATTTCACTGTAATATCTACTGTAAATTGGACAGGAGTTAGATTAACAAGAATTTAAGATTTCTGCCCATACAAGACATGTCTATGTCCTGGGAAATGTTCTTGCTACTGACAACGTCATGCTAATCACATTAGCGCACGTTAGCTCCACCATCCCACGGAGGGGATACCGATCTTAATACAGAAAAAAGGGCTTCTCTCTTTTCTGAAATGATCACACATTTCTCTTCTCACACCTCTCTGAGAGCAGGGCTGAGTTCTCAGAGACTGTTATTGGTAAACATCCAGACAGTTTCTGTCTCTCCATGCTCACTAGGGGCTCTGAAAGGCAGATGCTCTCTCAGAGATCTGTTGTAAACAGAGTAGTTCTAACCTGCCCTCCTCCGCACCCCCCACATGACATGTACTTCTTAGAAGTATCATCCTGGAATGTGTATAGTCAGAGGCCACCATACAACCCAAACAACAGGTATTTTGTGTCCATATTGCTTCAGTTAAGACCAAAGGCCAATCACTCAGCATGTGCTTTGCTGATGTCTGATGTCTTGGCTCTTGGTATTTGCAGAGGGTCAACTGTAAATAGCACATTTAAAAACTTTTTTTTTAAAACCCAGTCATGGGTTTCAATCAGAGCTCTAATGTTATTGATACCATTGAAAATGCTTCTGGAATGAATACCAAACAGTCTGATCATTGTTTGGTTTTTAATTATTAACCTTTGCATGACCCTCAGTATATTTAAGCAATAAGGCCCGAGCAGGTGTGGTATATGGCCAATATACCACGGCTAAGGGCTGTTCTTACGCCCACCACAATGCGGAGTGCTAGGACACAGCCCGTAGCCATATATTGGCCATATATCACAAACCCGAGGTGCCTTATTGCTATTATAAAACTGATTACCAACATAATTAGAGCAGTAAAAATACATGTTTTTCATAACCATGGTGTACGGTCTCATATACCACGGCTTTCAGCCAATCAGCATTCAAGGCTCGAACCACCCAGTTTATAATGATTGATCATGACCAATGTTATTTGGAATGGAAAGTGAATTTGACAGGAGGAAGCACTAATCAGGGCAACAGTGCTATATTAGAAATGGTATAGAAACTCAGAGTTTCTACTATCCAACATGCATTATATACCATACAGCAGACAGATGGTATTGGTGCAAACTTCTTCCAGGAACAGTAAGACAAGACTGGGAAAGTGGGTGGCTGAGGGCTAAAACACACACACACTAACCTCTTAGAGCTACCCCCTACTTTTTTCAATGTCTGCCTGAAGACATACCCAAATCTAACTGCCTGTAGCTCAGGCACAGAACCAAATACAGTCAACATACGTTTGTTATTTTTATTGCTGTATCATCATCTTTAAAATGAACAAGATAAAACAAACATTCAGATAGGATGATGAGGGCAACAGTACTTGGGCAAAGTTTCAGAATGATAACTTCCAAAATGAGTGTGCTACATGACATGTATCATGAAGTCACCCAGGTGTCCCACACAAGTAGCCCAAATGTACCCAAGTGGCCAAATTGGTGAAGTTATACATTTTGAATGGAATAACTATATACAAAATACCAAAATGGTATTCTAACACCACCCCTGACAAAAAAAAATGTAATGGAGAAAAAACATGAACAAAAATATATATACATTTACAAAATAACACTTTCCATATTTGGAAGACCCTCAGTCCCCTACACAATATTGTGCTGCTGATGCCAGGTGCCATAGCACATCCATGCCTGCAGAAATACATTTGGGCAAGATGAACACCACTTGTGGCAGGAGCTGGATGAACCAGCTTCAGAGGGGGATGGACACCTTGGCACTGGGGGCTCCCATTCGGAGTCAGTGTCACTGTGAAAGAAAATGTTCAGTTAGAATAGTTTCACATACAGTGGGGCAAAAAAGTATTTAGTCAGCCACCAATTGTGCAAGTTCTACCACTTAAAAAAATGAGAGAGGCCTGTAATTGTCATCATAGGTAAACTTCAACTATGACAGACAAAATGAGAAAAAAAAATCCAGAAAATCACATTGTAGGATTTTTAATGAATTTATTTGCAAATTATGGTGGAAAATAAGTATTTGGTCAATAACAAAAGTTTATCAATACTTTGTTATATACCCTTTGTTGGCAATGACAGAGGTCAAATGTTTTCTGTAAGTCTTCACAAGGTTTTCACACACTGTTGCTGGTATTTTGGCCCATTCCTCCATGCAGATCTCCTCTAGAGCAGTGATGTTTTGGGGCTGTTGCTGGGCAACACGGACTTTCAACTCCCTCCAAAGATTTTCTATGGGGTTGAGATCTGGAGACTGGCTAGGCCACTCCAGGACCTTGAAATGCTTCTTACGATGCCACTCCTTCGTTGCCCGGGCGGTGTGTTTGGGATCATTGTCATGCTGAAAGACCCAGCCACGTTTCATCTTCAATGCCCTTGCTGATGGAAGGTTTTCACTCAAAATCTCGTGATACATGGCCCCATTCATTCTGTCTTATACACGGATCAGTCGTCCTGGTCCCTTTGCGGAAAAACAGCCCCAAAGCATGATGTTTCCACCCCCATGCTTCACAGTAGGTATGGTGTTCTTTGGATGCAACAGCATTCTTTGTCCTCCAAACACGACGAGTTGAGTTTTTACCAAAAAGTTCTATTTTGGTTTCATCTGACCATATGACATTCTCCCAATCTTCTTCTGGATCATCCAAATGCTCTCTAGCAAACTTCAGATGGGCCTGGACATGTACTAGCTTAAGCAGGGGGACACATCTGGCACTGCAGGATTTGAGTCCCTGGCGGCGTAGTGTGTTACTTATGGCAGGCTTTGTTACTTTGGTCCCAGCTCTCTGCAGGTCATTCACTAGGTCCCCCCGTGTGGTTCTGGGATTTTTGCTCACCGTTCTTGTGATCATTTTGACCCCACGGGGTGAGATCTTGCGTGGAGCCCTAGATCGAGGGAGATTATCAGTGGTCTTGTATGTCTTCCATTTCCTAATAATTGCTCCCACAGTTGATTTCTTCAAACCAAGCTGCTTACCTATTGCAGATTCAGTCTTCCCAGCCTGGTGCAGGTCTACAATTTTGTTTCTGGTGTCCTTTGACAGCTCTTTGGTCTTGGCCATAGTGGAGTTTGGAGTGTGACTGTTTGAGGTTGTGGACAGGTGTCTTTTCTACTGATAACAAGTTCAAACAGGTGCCATTAATACAGGTAACGAGTGGAGGACAGAGGAGCCTCTTAAAGAAGAAGTTACAGGTCTGTGAGAGCCAGAAATCTTGCTTGTTTGTAGGTGACCAAATACTTATTTTCCACCATCATTTGCAAATAAATTCATTAAAAATCCTACAATGTGATTTTCTGGATTTTTTTTCTTCATTTTGTCTGTCATAGTTGAAGTGTACCTATGATGAAAATACAGGCCTCTCTGATCTTTTTCATTGGGAGAACTTGCACAATTGGTGGCTGACTAAATACTTTTTTGCCCCACTGTATGAGCCCTGTATCAACAGGTATAATAAACAGATATATATATAGAGTACAGGGAACATAAGGTTGAATATATTATTATAGACCTGCTATATCTACTGTCTCATTTATATTATGACAGACCAGCTAGATCTACTGTCTTTATTATATTACAACAGACTGTGTCTACTGTCTCCATTTCACTTTGGCCATTGTTGTGGGCCTGCCCTCCCATCAACAGCCTCAAATAGGCTATTTCATTTCACAGATAATATTTTACATTATTAATTTCAAACAACGGCATTAGCATGAGAAGAACTTACCAGTCCAAAACGATGCCCTCTCCGTTCAAAAAATATTCCTCCATTTGGGAATCGCTAAATGAATCGTCCTTGATCAATTTCTTCTAAAATTGTGTGTACATCTGTATATCTAGACTTAGATTTAGCTTTCCCTGACTTAGTCACCACACTGATTGATATATAAACAGCTGAATATGCGCTTTACCAAAACAATGCTGTGCGCAACATGCGTGGCTCCTTCCAGTATGAATCATCTATGGCGAGTGAACCTCTTTACGTCGGAGTTTACTACATGGGTTGGTCTTCCAATACATAAACATTACATATTGCCGTTTACCTCAGCTCATTGGCTATCTACCCAGCTAGATTTCAAGACGATCAGTGGTCATTGGGTTAAAATACAGTCAATCAACGAAACAGCGGGCAAATCATTGGTGCACAATGATGTCATTACTTGTTGTCTTCAAATCGGTTTCTTTCAGTCAATACGTCCCGCGAAATGACCCATCAGGTTTGGTTGTGTTACAAACAAACCAGTTGATTGCAATGAAACCAAACATGACTGGAAAAGTCACGTTTTGTGTGTGTATTTACATCGAATGTGTCGTCGAAAATGGAATGAGACGGAATTCACGACACAAGCGGTTCACAAAATGTTTCGTGTTAGGCTATAAAAATGGATTTTAGCAAACAAAAGACCATTCATTGTGTAACAATGTACATTGGGATTGCAATCAGAGGAAAATCGTCAAAGGTAAATAATTTATTTTATTGCAGTTTGTGATTTTGTTACGCCTGTGCTGGTTGAAATAGTTGTTTTTTTATGGGGCTGTATCCTCAGATTATCACATCGTATTCTTTCGTAGTAAATCCTTTTTAAAATCTGACAACGCAGTTGGATTAGCAAGATTCTAGGCTTTCGATACATGTGAGACACTTGTATCTTCATGAATGTTTAATATGACTATTTATGTAGCGATCACCGTATGTTGTCGAATTTCATCCCGCTAACGGGTTCTGTGCGCAGAGAGGTTAATGGTGTGGGTATAAGGACTATCTGAGTTGCCCTTTGTATTTTATTCTTATTTTTGCGCTCTCTCTACGCACACTGATACTCCAACACACATACAAACACTCACTGATACTCCCACACACATACAAACACTCACTCCCATCATTTGCTCACACACACACACATAATATGCATACTTTTACACTGACTCTACATCCTGATGTAGTCAGAGCTTGGAAGAAAGGCCTTTCACTGTACTTGAGCATGTGACATTACAACTTGAAACACTCACTCTCTAATCTGGAAAGCAGCTTGCGTGCCAATCCAGTCAGCACCTGTAAACAATGCAGTGTTAAAGGTAGCAGCAGGAGGGGAATAGGCAGTACACATGTGTGGGGGCCTACACACATGCACACACACAGACACCACCAGTCCCATCCCACTGCCATTGCTGCCACGTCTTGCTGTCACTCCCAGCCCCCTTTTCATTACAGACGCCATACAGATCCCCAGAGGGGGCCACCGGCCCAGCGCCATACAGACCCTGGTGGGGGGCCACCGGCCCAGCACCATACAGACCCCCAGAGGGGGCCATCGGCCTAGCCTGCCCCCCCCTTCTCCACACACACACACACACACACACACACACACACACACACACACACACACACACTACAGAGCAGTGATGGGCAATAAAAACACTTCACACCTTAAGTGAAAGATACGACTTAAAATATTTTACGCACATCCTGCATATGCAATTTGCCCACACCTGGCTGTTAGGAGGAACAACATCTGGCAACGGTTGCTTTAGAGGCAATTCATTATTCATCCGTCACTAGCATCCTCCTACTGAACATCATTTCAGAGGGGGGAGATGTGTAAGCAACACAAGTGTGAAGAGATACATACGTAAGCAAGTGAACTGGTTCATCTGTAGAGAGCAGAAGGGAGGTGTAGAACTTGACCCTCATGTTGCATCAAATTGAACAATGTTTTCCATTACAAGAGGCATGCATCATTCCTACATCAAAATGTTGAGGTATGATTACAAACTCATTTTGTCAGAGAATAGTATTTGAATTAGAATATAGTTTAGAGTTGGGGCCCCAAAATTGCTCTTGCTGGAAGCCTGTGTTTCAAACATAAGGAAGTGGATGGGGGCAAACTTTCTACTTTTAAACTCGGACAAAACAGAGATGCTTGTTCTTGGTTCCAAGAAACAAAGAGATCTTCTGTTCAATCTGACAATTAATCTTGATGGTTGTACAGTCATCTCAAATAAAACTGTGAAGGTTCTCAGCATTACTCTGGACCCTGATCTCTCTTTTGACGAAACATATCAAGACTGTTTCAAGGACAGCTTTTTTCCATCTACGTAACATTGCAAAAATCAGAAATTGTCTGTCCAAAAATTATGCAGAAAAATGAATCCATGCTTTTGTTACTTCTAGGTTAGACTACTGCAATGTTCTACCTTACGGCTACCAGGATAAGGCACTAAATAAACTTCAGTTAGTGCTAAATACGGCTGCTAGAATCCTGACTAGAACCAAACAATTTGATCATATTACTCCAGTGCTAGCCTCCCTACGCTACGCGGTCTTCCTGTTAAGGCAAGGACTGATTTCAAGGTTTTATTGCTAACCTACAAAGCGTTACATGGGCTTGCTCCTACCTATCTATTCAATTTGGTCTTGCCGTACACACCTACATGTACAATACGGTCACAAGACGTAGGCCTCCTACTTGTCCCTCAAATTTCTAAGCAAACAGCTGGAGGCAGGGCTTTCTTCAATAGAGCTCCATTTTTATGGAATGGTCTGCCTACCCATGTGACAGACGCAGACTTGGTCTCAACCTTTAAGTCTTTATTGAAGACTCATCTCTTCAGTAGGTCCTATGATTGAGTGTAGTCTGGCCCAGGAGTGTGAAGGTGAATGGAAAGGCACCGGAGCAACGAACCGCCCTTGCTGTCTCTGCCTGGCTGGTTCCCCTCTCTCTACTGGGATTCTCTGCCTCTAACCCTATTACAGGGGCTGAGTCACTGGCTTACTGGTGCTCTACCATGCCGTCCCTAGGAGGGGTGCGCCACTTGAGTGGGTTGAGTCACTGATGTGGTCTTCCTGTCTGGGTTGGCGCCCCCTCCTTGGGTTGTGCCGTGGCGGAGATCTTTGTGGGCTATACTCGGCCTTGTCTCAGGATGGTAAGTTGGTGGTTGAAGATATCCCTCTAGGTTTTGGCCTTTCTAGGAAGTTTTTCCTAGAAAGGGAGGATTTCCTAGCCACCGTGCTTCTACACCTGCATTGCTTGCTGTTTGGGGTTTTAGGCTGGGTTTCTGTACAGCACTTTGAGACATCAGCTGATGTAAGAAGGGCTATATAAATACATTTGATTTGAGTAGTTTCTCTGTCAAAATCATGTAATTTAATTTAAGTATGAAAAATAACTGCTTCTGCAGCTGGCCATTTGAACAGGATTGCGAATTAATGGAAACTATCTTACAACACAGATATTTAAAAGGTCTCAAAGTGATTGAAGAACTGCAGAGTTAATAGTTTCAGTTCTAAACATTAGTTTGATTGCACTGCTTTGACTTCATCAGACTGTGACCTTTAAAGCCACTAAATAAAACCCCTTATCACAATAGAGTTAAAACAGCACCTAAGTGGTATATTGAGTTAGGACTGATTGGCTTGAAATTGTTCTCTCTCAGCTCCCTTTTCATCTTTAGTGTCGGAAATCACTGTTTTCCTGTTGTCTGAATGGGCTTTTACATTTACCTTCTCTCTCCAGGCTCTGATAGGATTTCTGTTTACTGGCTGTCTTTCCCATGGGAATGAGACTGGATTTCAAGTGCAATGCTGAGTGTGAACCAACCATTCTGCAGTCCTATGTATAGTAGACAGGCAGCAGAATCACTACCTGATGTGATGGGAGGCTGTTTACAATAAAAACCATACCGCCCATGTCTTTTTCAAGGTCCCGTGCATGGAGTAGATGTGAGAATACCAAGAACAACATCAGCCAATCTTGGGAAAGTATAAGAAAAAAGAACAAAATAGTCCCATATTTTAACTCAGGCCTGACTATTATGAGTGAGAAAGAACAGGAAATTCAGACAAAAAAAAATACTTCAAACAGCACTAAAATAAAAGGGAGAAAGTGATTCTGAGTGTGTCTGTCTGGGCTTCTGTTGTGTGTGACTGTACCATAAGTAGACAGTGGTTGGAGAAGAATACAGTCTTGGATCCACAATGAAAATCGCTTTGTTTCACTTCACTAAAACAGCACAGTAGTAAAAGCAATATTCTGTGTGTTTTCCAGGCTAAGTAAGTTCGAGGTCTTTCCAGAGGCCCAATCCACCAGTGTAATATTTGCTCCTGTCCAGTGGAGACTCTAGGTGGTAGACCCTGCCCCTTTCCCAGCAGCCCCAACCCAGCGGTGTTGGAGGGCCATTGGCTGTTTATCATAAACAGCCCAGCAAGGTCCATCTGCTTTGATTTTATTTAGCATTCTCCCCCAGGGCCTCTGAGATGGAGTGAGAATAACAATACTTGAGCCCATCTGCTCCTGAAGTACCAGTCCCGGCTAAATTATCACAAGCTACGAGCGGCTGGCATATGCTGTGGCATTAAGATACAAGAGGGCATTGTGGCGCCAGCTGTTGTGTTGACAAATACTTATCTGGCACTTCTGAAGTCAGCTTGCTAAGCTGGTTTCAAGTTTGACTAAAAACTAAATGGGTATAAGGTGTGTAAGAGGGTTCCTGTGGGGGAAATGCATGTATAATACAGGTTGATTTATCCATTTGTTGCGAAGTGTCTGGGGAATTGGGTCATAGGGTATATGGAACTTAATCCCAACATATAGGCCATGGGGATAATAACAATGAAAAGCCAGTCACACAAGTAGTCAAACAAACTGCCATGTCATTCTTTATTGTTAAGAATATTGCACCCAATTTGTATTTATTTCCTGGACAGCAGATGATTGGCTGTTGTTTTAAAGAGGACTAAACTGGGGCCCATATTGTAATAAGCCTATGACTAAAGGCATAAACCCACTTGCTCACACATTGTCAACAACTGCTTAAACATAGATGAGACTTTTCTCAAGAGCTTGAAATGCTGCAGCCCACACAGACAGGCACTGCAAGTCACTCACTAAGCTAGAAATGTAGCCATGCACCCGCTGGGCACACACTGGTTGAATCAACGTTGTTTCCACGCCATTTCAATAAAATAACATTGAGCCATGTGGAATAAACATTGAATTGATGTCTGTGACCAGTGAGTTATGACTAACTCAAAAAAGCATACCCTTTTCACTATTATAACGATTGATCAGAGATAGGTTTAAAAAATGTAAAGTATTTCTGCCTTTTCCAGTAGACTGTAGTTTGAGGTGATAAAGAGAAGAAAATAGAACCTTGTGTTAATGTGCTGTCTGGGCCTCGAGCTCCCTGTCGGACCAGTGTCCAGCTGCTGTGTCTCTGCCCACGGGGAGGTTAGTCCCATCTGCACCGCATCAACCAGAGCAGAATCCTCGCTGTGCTGAGCCCCTGCAGAGACACCATGCTAATGAGACCTGCACCTCTGTGACAGGTGAGGATACGGACACCAGAATTGAATCAAGCTACATGACAAACGTACCCCAATTCACTCGTACTCAGACGCGCCAAACAAAGCAAACTGCCAGGCACATGGCAAACATCTCCAACACACAAATAAACACTTTTCAAAACAGGGGTTTTAATTTAGTTAACATTTACGAGAACAGGACTGACATTAATTTGCATCCGTTATATACTTTAAAGATAGATGCACAAGTCAATGTTCATAGATATCCATATCAGAGACTCACATGCTCCAGTGGAGTAAAGAAAGTCCTCCTGTCTGTCTGTGACGAGCATTAAACTTCAGCAGTGCAGAAACAAGCACATACAGTAATAATGCCTCCTTTGAGGGTCCCTGGGAAAACAATCACAATGGGGCTTTGTGGAGGTTGTAATCATCTGGAAACCAGCATTGAACCTCCCAATCAGGCCTTCATTGTAACATTAAACTACACTACCCAGCATGCCACTGGTGGTAACATTCAGTAGTATTAATGGGACAGCATGAATCACAAGAACTCACTTCAATATCTGGTGAGAGATGGGAGGAGGAGTAAAGATTATATTTAATATATTTTTTACATTTCCTTCAAAAAAGAAAATACGAGAATGTAAATATATTCAGATTAAAATATAATTAGGTATATACTGTATTTTAAGTTACTTGATTTTGATCCATGGTTGGGGAGTTGACTGTCACAAATGTATGAAAAAGACACAAAAGGCATATACTGTTTGTCTCATCAGATAGATAAGTATTGAGTATGACAAATGTCAAGCAGGAGTTTGCTATGTCTCGAGTGCAGTTAAAAGTTTAGATATAAAATAATTTAGTTTGCTGACACAATGCCTTGAGACTTACAAAAAAGAAAAATCTAAAATGTAAAATTTCAGTTGAATATTTCCACAACCTGTTAATTCAAAAACACCTGCCAGGCTTTAGAGTACCTGACCTGTCCTCTGACTGCATGGAGAACTGTCATACAGCCAGCCGCCTTTACCATATATCCATTTGGAACACACACACTTTCATGAAATCTACAAGGTATAATAGGGAAATATGCCACCCAAAGTATTCTGGTTGAGCCTAATGCTATATTCGGTTGACACAAATATACTGTTGGTGATGGTAGATCATAGTACTAAGGAGGTCTTAAGACAAGCTGTTTAAACTGTATACATAGTTGGTTGAGGGTTTTGAATATGGCATTATTTCCACTATGAGTTGAATTATGGAGCGCTCCCATCTCTTACACTGATTAAGAAAAGCAGGACTCCCCCTGCTTTAGGTAAATGAGGTGGCCTCTGTCCTTCCATTAACATGGCTTGTTTTTGTTTCGCATGTTTGGTCAGCCGAGGCGAGCATGCCGTCCCCCTCTCTCGCTCTCTCCTCTTCCTCTCCACAGGAAGAGAATAATATTCAGCGGGCTTCTCGTGTCTCCATCGACCGCCATCCCCCACCACTCAGCTACGAGGCACAGGGAAGCTACTGACGTCAAGATCAGCTTGTTTTGTTGTTCACCACAGAGGGAAAACAAGAACAACAACACTTCAACAAATGCACAGTGCAAATAAGCTTTTCTCTTTTATAGTCTTCACTTTGGGCAGAGTAGACTGAGGAGACAGGGGCAGGCATTGAGGAGGAGGTGGGGACACAGGGAGAGAGCTCTGGACTGCAGCTCTGCCGTCTGTCTATCTGTCTGTCTGGGAGTCTCCTGCCCCAGGGGCTCTACTTGTACAGGCTCATGGTGGGGCTCTGGTACATGCACATGTAGGCATCACACAGCAGACGGCGGGCCTGGCCCTGGATGCTCTTGGGGTCCAGGGCGTGCAGCTCCTCAGGGGTCATCTTCAGATAGGCCCCCACCTCCGGACATGGAGACACCTGGGGGATGTTGAAGCCATTCTGCCCTCCTGTGGAACAACAAACACAGACAGAGCACTCAGATCTGTGGTATTAAAGCAATGGCAAGTGTTCTAGTTATATTGCTATGTAATATCATTTCTGTGTGTGAATTAATCCAAAATATTTACTATTGAGCTGAATATCTATTCATAATTATGAACAAAATCAAAAATAGCTTGACAGTTCATAATAACTTTGTAAATGATTCAAAATACTGCTTCCCCCACAACAAAAAGCGAAAAGTTATCCAATAACTCCTGAAGAAGATTTCTCCCCATACCGTCGCGGTCGGCCATACTGTCGAAGAAGAGCCATGCAGAGTCTTGGTGGCCGTACTTGACGAACGCTACGTAGTGACTGGTCTCTATGCAGAGCACAGCGAACAGCTCCATCCGCTGGCGAGGGAAGCTACCCTGCCGCCACACACCCTCTTGCAGTTCCTTGGGGACGGACAACTTGCCGTGGCGATGGGCCTTCCTCCTCGGGTGGAGGTGAACCTGAGGGAACACATACACGTATGACACATACACATAATGGTTGGAAATAAGTATTTACCTATTTCTTGGGGATTTTGTAAGTATTTCTAATCTCTAGTTATAAATCGGTCTAATAACAGTTCTCACAGATCGATGGCAACTACAGAGTAAAGAATAAAACTGAAGAACGACAAGTTTCACAATTCATTATTTAAAAAAAAAAAAATTGTGCCTCAAAGTTCAAGGTAAATATTTTGTCTTCAGCTATACGTTATTTAAGCAATAAGGCACGAGGGGGTATGGTATATGGCCAATATACCACGGCTAATGGCTGTTCTTGGGCACGATGCAACGAGAAGTGCCTGGATACAGCCTTTAGTCGTGGTATATTGGTCATATACCACAAAACCAGGAGGTGCCTTATTGCTATTATAAACTGATTACCAACGTAATTAGAGAAGTAAAAATACATGTTTTGTCATAGTCGTGGTATATCAGACCTTATACCACAGGTATCAGCCGATCAGCATTCAGGGCTCAAACCACCCAGTATAAAATACAACTTAGAAAGTTACATGAAACTCAGGCATTCCTTAGGACTTGTCGCCCCCAAGTGGATTGTACTGGAACTACACTGCTTTACAACTACTGCAAGTCCCTGATGAGATCCCCTTAGTTTCTATGTTGGTGAAATGGCACTCTGTCGGTTACCTGTGTATTGCACTTTTCACAGAACTGTTTTATCTTCCCGGCAGTGATGTCACCGTCCTCGTAGCACTCCCTGCATTCATACAGAGCCAGACCCCCACAGATTCGACACTCCCTGGGAGCTGAGAGAGAAGCACAAGGTTGAGGGTTGACTATACACACCAACACACAACCATATGTCGATGGAGAACAGTAGATTTATGATATGGAAAACAGTTATCATTCAATAATGACAATCCAACTTCAACCACATTCAAATAAAATAACTTTTTACGCACTGTCTTCAAGTAAGTCTGTGATGTCTAACTCTAGTGAGGGGAAGATCTTGTTGAACATCTTGAAGTCCTTCCCAAAGCGAGGCATTTGGATGATAAGGCAGGAAGGAGCCTGAACAGAGAGAACACGCATGAAGTCACCACATCAAATTGTATTGGTCACATACACATATTTAGCAGATGTTATTGCAGGTGTAGCGAAATACTTGTGTTCCTAGCTCCAACAGTGCAGTAGTATCTAACAATTCACACAAATCCAAAAGTAAAATAATGAAATTAAGAAATATATAAATATTTGATCAAGCAATGTCGGAGTGGCATTGACTAAAATAATGTAGAATAGAATACAGTATAGAAATATGACATGAGTAAAGTAGTATGTAAACATTATTAAATTGACTAGTGTTCCATTAAAGTGGACAGTGATTCCAAGTCTACCGTATGTATATAGGGCAGCAGCCTCTTTTACAGTGCCTTGCGAAAGTATTCGGCCCCCTTGAACTTTGCGACCTTTTGCCACATTTCAGGCTTCAAACATAAACATATAAAACTGTATTTTTTTGTGAAGAATCAACAACAAGTGGGACAACATTTATTGGATATTTCAAACTTTTTTAACAAATCAAAAACTGAAAAATTGGGCGTGCAAAATTATTCAGCCCCCTTAAGTTAATACTTTGTAGCGCCACCTTTTGCTGCGATTACAGCTGTAATACGCTTGGGGTATGTCTCTATCAGTTTTGCACATCGAGAGACTGACATTTTTTCCCATTCCTCCTTGCAAAACAGCTCGAGCTCAGTGAGGTTGGATGGAGAGCATTTGTGAACAGCAGTTTTCAGTTCTTTCCACAGATTCTCGATTGGATTCAGGTCTGGACTTTGACTTGGCCATTCTAACACCTGGATATGTTTATTTTTGAACCATTCCATTGTAGATTTTGCTTTATGTTTTGGATCATTGTCTTGTTGGAAGACAAATCTCCGTCCCAGTCTCAGGTCTTTTGCAGACTCCATCAGGTTTTCTTCCAGAATGGTCCTGTATTTGGCTCCATCCATCTTCCCATCAATTTTAACCATCTTCCCTGTCCCTGCTGAAGAAAAGCAGGCCCAAACCATGATGCTGCCACCACCATGTTTGACAGTGGGGATGGTGTGTTCAGCTGTGTTGCTTTTACCCCAAACATAACGTTTTGCATTGTTGCCAAAAAGTTCAATTTTAGTTTCATCTGACCAGAGCACCTTCTTCCACATGTTTGGTGTGTCTCCCAGGTGGCTTGTGGCAAACTTTAAACGACACTTTTTATGGATATCTTTAAGAAATGGCTTTCTTCTTGCCACTCTTCCATAAAGGCCAGATTTGTGCAATATACGACTGATTGTTGTCCTATGGACAGAGTCTCCCACCTCAGCTGTAGATCTCTGCAGTTCATCCAGAGTGATCATGGGCCTCTTGGCTGCATCTCTGATCAGTCTTCTCCTTGTATGAGCTGAAAGTTTAGAGGGACGGCCAGGTCTTGGTAGATTTGCAGTGGTCTGTAACTAGGCAAGTCAGTTAAGAAGAAATTATTATGTACAATGATGACCTACCCCTTCCAAACCCTAACCAGGACGACGCTGGACCAATTGTGCGCCGCCCTAATCCTGGCCGGTTGTGATACAGCCTGGAATCGAACCAGGGTTTGTAGTGACCCCTCAGCACTGAGATGCAGTGCCTTAGACCGCTGCGCCTGCCGGGAGCCTCTAAGGTGCAGGGTTGCGTAACCGGGTGGAAGACAGCTAATAATGTCTATTTATAAGTCTGATGGTCTTGAGATATTGGCTGCTTTTCAGTCTCTCGGTCCCAGTGTTAATGTACCTGTACTGACCTCGCCTTCCGGGTGATAGCGGGGTGAAGTGGTGGTTGATGTCCTTGATGATCTTTTTGGCCTTCCTGTGACATCGGGGGCTGTAGGTGTCCTGGAGGGTAGGTAGTTTGCCCTTGGTGATGCGTTGAGAGTTGCCGTACCAGGCGGTGATACAGCCCAACAGGATGCTCTTGTGCATCTGAAAGTTTGTTTGGGTTTTAGGGGCCAAGCCAAATTTCTTCAGCCTCCTGAGGTTGAAGAGGCGCTGTTGCGCCTTTTTCACCACACTGTCTGTGGGTGGACCATATCAGATCTTCAGTGATGTGTAAGCCGAAGGGAAGTTTTCCACCTTCTCCACTGAGGTACCAACAATGTGGATAGGAGCGTGCTCCCTCTGCTGTTTCCTGAAGTCCACAATCAGCACTTTTGTTTTGTTGACGTTGAGTCAGAATTTACTTTCCAGGCACCACTCTCCCAGGACCCTTACCTCCTCCCTGTAGGCTGTCTCGTCATTGATGGTAATCAGGCCTACTACAGTTGTGTCGTCTGCAAACTTGATGATTGAGTTGGAAGCATGCGTGGCCACGCAGTCATGGATGAACAGGGAGTACAGCAAGGGGCTGAGCACGCACTCTTGTGGGGCCCCGGTGTTGAGGATCAGCAAAGTAGAGGTGTTGTTTCCTACCTTCACCACCTGGGGGCAGCCCATCAGGAAGTCCAGGACGCAGTTGCACAGGGCGGGGTTGAGACCCAGGGCCCCGAGCTTAATGATGATTACATAGGTATTCCTCTTTTCCAGATGGGATAGGGCAGTGTGCAGTTGGATGGCGATTGCATTGTCTGTGGATCTATTGGGGCGGTAAGCAAATTGAAGTGGGTCTAGGGTGTCAGGTAAGGTAGAGGTGATATGATCCTTGACTAGTCTCTCAAAGTACTTCATGATGACAGAAGTACAGGGCGATAGTCATTTAGTTCAGTTACCTTTGCTTTCTTGGGTACAGAAACAATGGTGGACATCTTCAAGCAAGACTGTGTTCCCTTTGTAGTCCGTGATTGTCTGTAGACCCTGCCACATACATCTCGTGTCTGAGCCGTTGAATTGCGACTCCACTTTGTCTCTGTACTGACGTTTTTCCTGTTTGATTGCCTTACGGGAGGGTACTACACTGTTTGTATTTGGCCATATTCTCAGTCATTTTGCCATGGTTAAATGTGGTGGTTCACGCTTTCATTTTTGCGTGAATGCTGCCATCTAGCCAATGTTTCTGGTTTGGGTAGGTTTTAATAGTCACAGTGGGTACAACACCTCCTATATACTTCCTGATGAACTCAGTCACCGTATCCGTGTATTCGTCAATGTTATTCTCAGAGGCTACCCGCAACATATCCCAGTCCACGTGATCAAAACAATCTTAAAGCATGGATTCCGATTGGTCAGACCAGCGTTGAATAGACCTTAGCAAGGGCACTTCCTCTTTGTTTCTGCCTATAGGAAGGGAGAAACAAAATGGAGTCATGCTCAGATTTGTCGAAGCGAGGGTGGTGGAGGGCCTTGTAGGCATTTCGAAAAATTGAGTAGCAGTGGTCCAATGTTTTTCTAGAGCGAGTACTACAGTTGGTAAAACTTCGATAGCGTTTTCCTCAAATTTGCTTTGTTAAAATCCCCAGCTACAATAAATCCAGCCTCAGGATATGTGGTTTCCAGTTTGCATAAAGTCCAGTGTAGTTCTTTGAGAGCCACAATGGTATCGGCTTGAGATGTAATTTACACGGCTGTGACTATAACCGAAGAGAATTCTCTTGGGAGTTAATTCAGTCTGCATTTGATTGTGGCGGATTTTAGGTCGGGTGAACAAAAGGACTTGAGTTTCTGTATGTTATCACAGTCACACCATGAGTAGTTATTCATGAAACATACACCCCCGCCTTTCTTCTTCCCGGAGAGTTCTTTATTCCCGTCTGCGCGATGTATTGAGAACTCAGTATATCCCGAGATAGCCATGTTTCTGTGAAACAGAGTATGTTACAATCCCTGATGTCTCTCTGGAAGGAGATCCTCGCTCTGAGCTCGTCTACTTTATTGTCCAGAGACTGAACATTAGCGAGTAATATAAGCGGTGGATGGTGTGCACGCCTCCTGAGTCGGACTAGAATTCCACTCTAAATACCTCTTCTCCGCTGGCGGTGTTTTGGAGCAGGCTCTGGAATAAGTTAAATTACCTTGGAGGGTACGAACAAAGGATCCAATTCGAGAAAGTCGTATTCCTGGTTGTAATTCTGGCGAGTTACCACCGCTCTGATATCCAAAAGTTCTTACGGCTGTATGTAATAACACCCCCAAAATGTTGGGCTAATAATGTAAGAAATAACACACAAAAAAACAAAAAACTGCAAAGTTGCTTTGGACCTAGAAGCAGAGCTGCCATATCTGTCAGCACCATCTTACCTTACTGAGGAACAGCCATTACATAAACAAAATCCCACTAAAATTCCACAAAAGAGAACTGTATGTGTGTTCTACAAACTACTGATCCTGCCAATTTCCCATAGTAGCTTAGCCTGTCATTGATTAACTAATCATTAGAATTGATAGTCAAGTTGACTCTCCCTTCATGCTCCTAGAGTGAATTGCTTCTTGATTGCAATCAGCAAATCATTCACCTCTGAGCAACCCAACCACTGACAGACAGCCAGCCAGCCAGACATACAGACAGGTCACCTCAGCAAACTTGAGGTCACTGTTGATGAAGGACCACTCTATAAGCTGCTGGCTGGTTGGCACGCCCACTTTGTCCTTCTTATCCATGAAGATCTGGTAGAAGTAGCAGTCCTGAACCTTCTGACCTGCCGACCTAGACACGACAGACACAAACAGGATATCATGTGTAATACATTGGAAATCATTCTAATTTGAGCTCATCTTAGACGCATGTCTAAATATTATTAAAATGTGTATACTATTAGCAGAAATAGTTTAGATAAGCAATAACAAGAGGATATGTTTAGGAGTACGTTTAATGTAGACTGACCTCAGCTTGAGTAAGGGGTCCACCCTCAATATGTGATGGAACAGAATATTGAGGAACTCCTCAGGATCTGTGAGGTGACCATTAAGTTAATAACAAGTTTAAAACATTTAGAATAAGTTTATGACATTAATAACAAAACCCCAAATCTTTAATATTTTGATAAAGGCATTAGACACCTTTTTCTTCAGATGTGAACCCTGAGGCAGCTTCTACCTTCTCCAGTATCCTTCTGAGCTTCATCACTTTAGTGGCACACACATAGCCATGTCTACCAAGACAAATAAAAATAGAATCAGAGGATCTCACAGTTATGATATTTGGCTGTGTTTAGAAAACTAATGAAAGTGCTTAGAAATTACATGTTAAGCATTGGTTTGCCACATGACATTATACTGAATGAATGTGTCTGAACAAAACACAATGAGTAGTTTCCTACTTACATGCGCAGGGGGTTGACTATCTCTGTGCGTAGCAGCTCCTGTGTCTCTCGGTAATACTCTACGTCAGTCTTGGACCTCGGCCTCAGCAGAACTGTGTCCAGGACTGAGCTGAAGGAAAACAGACTAAAGATGGGAAAAGAGGGAAAGAATAAACATGACTCCCTGTTGAGAGACTAAAAAAAAAACTCACTACAGTGACATAGGAATGAGGTTAAGAACTCTAAAATAATGCACGCAAGGAAGAAGTGAAAACTCAGATCTCTTTTCTATGTCCTCACCAGAAGAGTGTGGAGTCCAGGTAGCAGGAGTTGTAGTGTCCCTGGATACCTTTCTTCTTGCCCACCATGATGTCTAAACCGTCATTCTCAGTGCGTGGAGGAGTGTTCTCATGCACCACCTCACTCAGATAACCCCCGAAAGCTGGACAGACACAAACATTGAAGTTTAAGTTGACAATCCTGGGCAGGACTGCTTAGCTGGGTGGAAATGTCCCTGTATAGCCTTTACCCCTCCAATCCTAGGGAGTACCTAGGGGTCAATTTGTAATTCAGCGCAGGACTGACAGGTGACACCAGTGACTCACCGATAGAGTTGCATCTCTCTATGGGGTTGGAGGAGTGGTGTAGGGAGGGGAAACGGGAGTCGGGCCGGCAGCATTTCAGCTTCACAAACAGGGCCTTCTTGGGCGCGCAGCTGAAGTAGCGGGTACCTTGAAAGGTGCCGTCTGTACAGCCAACACACTCTTCCTCCTAAGAGAGCAGAACCAGACAAGGCCATCATGATGTTGAGTGCAGTTACCTGTATGCTATTACACCAAACATATAGCTAGTAATGATACTGGATTTGGATGATTCTACCATTCAATTAACCAAATGTTGGTTTCTCTGAAGTTTTCCTGAAATTCTTAGTTCACTTGCTGTGACAATGTTATTGGGAAAAACATAAGACAAAACAGCCAGGTCTCAGAGGCGACAAAGAGACAATCCTTCCAGTCAGTGTAATGATCTCTCACCAGCTCCAGGCCAGCCAGTGGCTCTGGTAGTCCCGGGGGCTGCCCCACCCAGCGGATGACCCCACACAGGGGCGGGTTCTCCTTCACCTCCACTAGGGACCCCACCTCCAGACCAGGTACTCCGCCACCCCCGCGAGAGCTGGGGGGTGAGGGGGGCCTCGGGGAGGGAGGGCTGGACGATGGGGGCTCTGGCATCTGCTCTCCCATCACTGACTGCACGGAGAGGGAGAGGGGTCCATGGCTCATGCTGCCATTGGGCCCCATCTTACGGCTCAGGCTGAAGGGCAGGGAGTGGAACTTGTTGTCATTGGACAAGGAAGCAGAGGGCGGGGCCCTGGTAGGAGGTGTGGTTTCATTGAAGTCAGGGGGCGTGTCTGTGAGGGACTTGGCAGGGTCCTCCCCTACTGCAGAGGAAAACAACAGACAATCAATTTTCACTGCAGCAGATATTACACTGACAGAGAGCTTCTAGCATTGTGGACTCATCAGATATTAATTAGGCTTTTTTTGCCAACGTTGTGAATAGGGAGTGTGCAGGTGGTGTCACAGCTTCATATCAGCATTAGCAAACCAAATGTAACCTTGGCTTATAAACACTTTCACTATAAAGTGGATACACATTTTTACATTCACTGTAAACAGAACCACAAAATGTATCTTGTGTGACACAAGGACTTTTTAATTTACCTCCCATGGGAGTTGAAAAATGTTAATATTTGTGTCACTGTGAGAGTGTGTTGGGAAAATCTAAATGCCTCCACATGGAGACAGCCACAGAATAATCCAGAAGAGATGGGTGAGTCATAAGATCATCACGTCACCAATGGAAAGTACAATACACCATCAAATATGAATATGATGGACCTGAACATATGGGTAAAGAAGGCAGTGATGAAAAACAAAACAGAGGTGATGAAACAGAACAGAAGAAACAGCTGTGACAGGATTTCTCTCATTCCTGCGACATAGAGGAGTCATCTCCACTGGGTCTTCCTCACCCTAGAGTCCACTGATAGCTCCATAACTTTACACACAGGCTTTACATGACTCAATCATTTTCAATCCCTTGGTTTCACTTGTGTAATTATCCATTCATCACCACCACGCTGTAAGGAAAACTATATTTGACCGCATGTAGGCTACCTACCTAAACTACCCCACACCATCTCCTATGAAACATATCCACGTCCTCACTTAAACCAAGTACTGAAGGCTTTCACTAATGCTTACAGGAAACCATCAAGAATAAAGTAGAGTATTTTACCTAATTTAATTATTCTGAGTGTGAATAAATGCAATAAATGTTAAAGCATTATTAAAAGCCTTTGTGATTTGAGGAAGACCATGACACCGCAATTGCACCATGCAGGTGGATCTCACAGTTAATGGGAATGAATAGATGGAGGACTCTCAGTGAAGGGTCTTCATCAGGGCCGGGACAATTCCAGTATCGCGATACTCGTTAGCATAGTCTCAAGGAAACAAAACACAAAGCGGATTTAACTTTAGGAAAACAACCCCCATTGTGGTGCCATCCAGTCACATTTATTTATTTTCCAAGCTATAGAACACACTATTTTACATACAGCAGGTATTTTAAAAAGAAGCAAAAGAGTTTGATCTGCTTCATGTTTTTATTTTTGCACTGGAAAAAATATCTTGATACTGGTATCACCACAGCCCTAGTCTTGATAGCAAGCTTTTTTAAATAATGTTATCTACCTAAACAATACAACAATTAAGTTAAAGATCAAACGCATTCTTTATTTGTTCACTGATTGGTAAATGAATACTGTAGAACAACCATGCATTAACAGTATCTGCTATCAAGACAGATGGGAGTCTCAGTACTGTATCTTGCTGGGGCTTTACCTTCATCAATGTACCATGTGCTTTTGGATTTGGCCTGGACTGGGTGGTCAACAGAGCTGCCATTTAAAGTATAATACAATTCTGACTTGCTTCTACTCCCACACTGAAGACCTAAGCCTGGAGATAACACAAGTCAACAGAGAAACAGAAAATAAGCAGGTATGTGTTTGCTGCAGTGGAGCTGGGGGAGAACGGCTCATAATAGCGGCTGGAATGGAGTAAATGGAATGGTATCAAATCCATGAAAACCATGTTTTTCAATACCATTCGCTCCATTGCAGCCATTATTATGAGGCGTTATTTAATGACAGCAGGATAGGTGGGGAGAGGAGGGAGAGAGAAAGGCATAGAGAGAGGGAACGGAGGCAGATCGTCAGCACACTGTGCAGGTCAGTAGCCATGCAAGGAACACAATGGTTCAGTAACTCTCACCACTCCAAACCATTCACATCAGCTCTGGAATCCAAATTGACCATTCACACAAATGGAATCTGGCAAAACTTCAATATTCCAAAATTCAGTCATCATGCCTTATTGATATTATTTCCCAATGACAGAACCATCGGCACACTAACACCATGTTAAAGTGTTATAGTGTTAGCTAGTTCATGCACTTGAAGCCAGCAGCAGTACCTTTGCTCTTTGGTTTACTTTGGCCAGAGGACTTGTCACTGCTGCTGCCTCTGGGGGTAAAACTGTGCTTCTGCAGCCTCTGGTCCTGCATGGAGTATTCTGCAAACACACAGTCCAGTAAAACAACAGTGTGGAACAAGACTGATATACCTCAACACTGCACAGCTGTCTGTCTTGTTGCAGGTGCTGGCAGGTATACAGTATATACCGTCGGAAGTTTACATACACCTTAGCCAAATACATTTAAACTGAGTTTCACAATTCCTGACATTTAATCCTAGTAAAAATTCCCTGTCGTAGGTCAGTTAGGATAACTTTATTTGAAGAATGTGAAATGTCAGAATAATAGTAGAGAGTGATTTCAGCTTTTATTTCTTTCATCACATTCCCAGTGGGTCAGAAGTTTACATACACTCAATTAGTATTTGGTAGCATTGCTTTTAAATTGTTTAACTTGGGTCAAACATTTCAGGTAGCCTTGCACAAGCTTCCCACAATATGTTGGGTGAATTTTGGCCCATTCCTCCTGACAGAGCTGGTGGAAGTGAGTCAGGTTTGTAGGTCTCCTTGCTCGCACACACTTTTTCAAGTCTGCCCACAAATGTTCTATAAGACTGAGGTCAGGGCTTTTCTTGTCCTTAAGCCATTTTGCCACAACTTTGGAAGTATGCTTGGGGTCATTGACCATTTGGAAGACCCATTTGCAACCAAGATTTAACTTCCTGACTGATGTCTTGAAATGTTGCCACAATATAGCCACAATTGTCCTACCTCATGATGCAATCTATTTTGTGAAGTGCACCAGTCCCTCCTGCAGCAAAGCACCCCCACAACATGATGCTGCCACCCCTGTGCTTCATGTTTGGGATGGTGTTCTTCAGCTTGCAAGCCTCCCCTTTTTCCTCCAAACATAATGATTGTCATTATGCCCAAACAGTTATATTTTTGTTTCATCAGACGAGAGTACAATTCTCCAAAAAGTACGTCCTTTGTCCCTATGTGCAGTTGCAAACCGTAGTCTGGCTTTTCTATGGCGGTTTTGGAGCAGTGGCTTCTTCCTTGCTGAGCGGCCTTCCAGGTTATGTCGATATAGGACTCGTTTTACTGTGGATAAAGATACTTTTGTACCCGTTTCCACCAGCATCTTCACAGGGTCCTTTGCTGCTGTTCTGGGATTGATTTGCACTTTTCGCACCAAAGTACATTCATCTTTAGGAGACAGAACGTGTCTCCTTCCTGAGCGGTATGACAGCTGCATGGTCCCATGGTGTTTATACTTGAGTACTATTGTTTGTACAGATGAACGTGGTACCTTCAGGCGTTTGGAAATTGCTCCCAAGGATAAACCAGACTTGTGGAGGTCTGATTTCTTTAGATTTACCCATGATGTCAAGCAAAGAGGCAATGAGTTTGAATGTAGGCCTTGAAATACATCCACAGGTACACCTCTAATTGACTCAAATTATGTCAATTAGCAGAAGCTTCTAGTTAATCAGAAGCTTCTAAAGCCATGACATAATTTTCTGGAATTTTCCAAGCTGTTTAACGAAATGTACAAACCCCACCCACCCATGCGCGCGCGCACACGCACGCACGCACGCACGCACGAAGACCATGTCCAAGAAGACCATGAAAGTCAAAGCATCTGAACCATTGTTGGGGTTCAGAGTCAGACAGCACACACAAACAAATCAATAAAACCAATGGCTAGAACAAAGAGGCTGAGAGGAGCAGCATCTCACTTGACTTTCAAAAACAAGCAGAGCCATCAAACAAAAGAGCCTCTGTTGCTGCTGCTACTGTTGCTACTACGGTACTACTACTGCTGCTGCTGCTGCTGTTACTACTGCTGCTGCTGCTGCTGTTACTACTGCTGCTGCTGTTGTTACTACTGCTGCTGCTGCTGCTGTTACTACTACTGCTGCTGCTGATGCTGTTACTACTGCTGCTGCTGATGCTGTTACGACTGCTGCTGCTGTTACTACTGCTGCTGTTACTACTGCTGCTGCTGTTACTACTGCTGCTGCTGCTGCTGTTACTACTGCTGCTGCTGTTACTACTGCTGCTGCTGTTACTACTGCTGCTGCTGTTGTTACTACTGCTGCTGCTGTTGTTACTACTGCTGCTGCTGCTGCTGCTGTTACTACTGCTGCTGTTACTACTGCTGCTGCTGCTGCTACTGCTGCTGTTACTGCTGCTGCTGCTACTACTGCTGCTGTTACTACTACTGCTGCTGCTGCTGCTGTTACTACTGCTGCTGTTACTACTGCTGCTGCTGCTGCTGTTACTACTACTGCTGCTGCTGCTGTTACTACTACTGCTGCTACTACTACTGCTGCTGCTACTACTACTGCTGCTGTTACTACTACTGCTGCTGCTGCTGTTACTACTACTACTGCTGCTGCTACTACTACTACTGCTGCTGCTGCTGTTACTACTACTGCTGCTGTTACTACTACTGCTGAAGTTACTACTACTGCTGCTGATGCTGCTGCTGCTGTTACTACTACTGCTGCTGCTGCTGCTGTTACTACTACTGCTGCTGCTGCTGCTGTTACTACTACTGCTGCTGTTACTACTACTACTGCTGCTGCTGCTGTTACTGCTGCTGCTGCTGTTATTACTGCTGCTGCTGCTGCTGTTATTACTGCTGCTGCTGCTGTTACTACTGCTGCTGCTGCTGCTGTTACTACTACTGCTGCTGCTGATGCTGTTACTACTGCTGCTGCTGATGCTGTTACGACTGCTGCTGCTGTTACTTCTGCTGCTGTTACTACTGCTGCTGCTGTTACTACTGTTGTTGTTGTTGCTGTTACTACTGCTGCAGCTGTTACTACTGTTGTTGTTGTTGTTACTACTGCTGTTGTTGTTGTTACTACTGTTGTTGTTGTTGTTACTACTGTTGTTGTTGTTGTTGCTGTTACTACTGTTGTTGTTACTACTGTTGTTGTTGTTGTTGTTACTACTGTTGTTGTTGTTGCTGTTACTACTGTTGTTGTTGTTGTTGTTGTTATTGTTGTTGTTGTTGTTGTTATTACTGTTGTTGTTGTTGTTATTGTTGTTGTTACTGTTACTATTATTGCTGCTGTTACTACTTGTTGTTGTTGTTGTTACTACTGTTGTTGTTGTTGTTGTTACTACTATTGTTGTTGTTGTTGTTATTATTACTGTTGTTGTTGTTATTACTACTGTTGTTGTTATTACTACTGTTGTTGTTACTACTACTGTTGTTGTTGTTGTTGTTACTACTACTACTGTTGTTGTTGTTGTTATTACTACTACTACTACTGCTGCTGCTACTACTACTACTACTACTACTACTGCTGCTGCTGCTGTTACTACTACTGCTGAAGTTACTACTACTGCTGAAGTTACTACTACTGCTGCTGATGCTGCTGCTGCTGTTACTACTACTGCTGCTTGTTGTTGTTGTTACTACTACTGTTGTTGTTGCTGCTGTTACTACTACTGCTGCTGTTACTACTACTACTGCTGCTGCTGCTGTTACTGCTGCTGCTGCTGTTATTACTGCTGCTGCTGCTGCTGTTATTACTGCTGCTGCTGCTGCTGTTATTACTGCTGCTGCTGCTGTTGTTACTGCTGCTGCTGCTGTTACTACTGCTGCTGCTGCTGTTACTACTGCTGCTGCTGCTGTTACTACTGCTGCTGCTGCTGTTACTACAACTACTGCTGCTGTTACTACTACTACTGCTGCTGTTACTACTACTACTGCTGCTGCTGTTACTACTACTACTGCTGTTACTACTACTGCTGCTGCTGTTACTACTACTGGTGTTACTACTACTGCTGCTGCCGTTACTGCTGCTGCTGCTGCCGTTACTACTGCTGCTGCTGCCGTTACTACTGCTGCTGCTGCCGTTACTACTGCTGCTGCCGTTACTACTGCTGCTGCCGTTACTACTACTGCTGCTGTTACTACTACTGCTGCTGTTACTACTACTGCTGCCGTTACTACTACTGCTGCTGCTGTTACTACTACTGGTGTTACTACTACTGCTGCTGCCGTTACTGCTGCTGCTGCTGCTGCTGCCGTTACTACTGCTGCTGCTGCCGTTACTACTGCTGCTGCTGCTGCTGCCGTTACTACTGCTGCTGCTGCTGCTGCCGTTACTACTGCTGCTGCCGTTACTGCTGCTGCTGCCGTTACTGCTGCTGCTGCCGTTACTGCTGCTGCTGCCGTTACTGCTGCTGCTGCCGTTACTACTGCTGCTGCTGCTGCAGTTACTACTGCTGCTGCTGCTGCCGTTACTACTGCTGCTGCTGCTGCCGTTACTACTGCTGCTGCTGCTGCCGTTACTACTGCTGCTGCTGCTGCCGTTACTACTGCTGCTGCTGCTGCCGTTACTACTGCTGCTGCTGCTGCCGTTACTACTGCTGCTGCTGCTGCCGTTACTACTGCTGCTGCTGCCGTTACTACTGATGCTGCTGCCGTTACTACTGATGCTGCTTCCATTACTACTGATGCTGCTTCCATTACTACTGATGCTACTACTGCTGCTGCTGCTGCTGTTACTGCTGCTGTTACTGCTGCTGTTACTACTACTGCTGCTGTTACTACTACTGCTGCTGTTACTACTACTGCTGCTGTTACTACTACTGCTGCTGCTGCTGTTACTACTACTACTGCTGCTACTACTACTGCTGCTGCTACTACTACTACTGCTGCTGCTGCTGCTGTTACTACTACTGCTGCTGTTACTACTACTGCTGCTGTTACTACTACTGCTGCTGTTGCTGCTGCTGTTACTACTACTGCTGCTGCTGATGCTGCTGCTCCTGTTACTACTGCTACTGCTGCTGCTGCTGCTGCTGCTGTTACTACTACTGCTGCTGCTTCTGCTGTTACTACTACTGCTGTTGTTACTACTACTGCTGCTGTTACTACTACTGCTGCTGTTACTACTACTGCTGCTGTTACTACTACTGCTGCTGTTACTACTACTACTGCTGCTGCTGTTATTACTGCTGCTGCTGCTATTACTACTGCTGCTGCTGCTGTTACTACTGCTGCTGCTGCTGTTAATACTACTACTGCTGCTGCTGTTAATACTACTACTGCTGCTGCTGTTAATACTACTACTGCTGCTGCTGTTAATACTACTGCTGCTGCTGTTACTACTACTGCTGCTGCTGTTACTACTACTGGTGTTACTACTACTGCTGCTGCCGTTACTGCTACTGCTGCTGCCGTTACTGCTACTGCAGTTACTACTTCTGCTGCTGCCGTTACTACTGCTGCTGCTGTTACTACTACTGCTGCTGTTACTACTACTGCTGCTGTTACTACTACTGCTGCTGTTACTACTACTGCTGCTGTTACTACTACTGCTGCTGCTGCTGTTACTACTGCTGTTACTACTGCTGCTACTACTACTACTGCTGCTGCCGTTACTACTGCTGCCGTTACTACTGCTGCTGCTGCCGTTACTACTGCTGCTGCTGCCGTTACTACTGCTGCTGCTGCCGTTACTACTGCTGCTGCTGCCGTTACTACTGCTGCTGCTGATGTTACTACTACTGCTGCTGCTGATGTTACTACTACTGCTGCTGCTGATGTTACTACTACTGCTGCTGCTGATGTTACTACTACTGCTGCTGCTGATGTTACTACTACTGCTGCTGCTGATGTTACTACTACTGCTGCTGCTGATGTTACTACTACTGCTGCTGCTGATGTTACTACTACTGCTGCTGCTACTAATACTGCTGCTGCTGCTGTTACTAATACTGCTGCTGCTGCTGTTACTAATACTGCTGCTGCTGCTGTTACTAATACTGCTGCTGCTGCTGTTACTACTGCTGCTGCTGCTGTTACTAATACTGCTGCTGTTACTACTGCTGCTGCTGCTGTTACTACTGCTGCTGCTGCTGTTACTACTGCTGCTGTTACTACTGCTGCTGTTACTACTGCTGCTGTTACTACTGCTGCTGCTGCCGTTACTGCTGTTGCCGCTGCTGTTACTGCCGCTGCTGTTACTACTGCTGCCGCTGCTGTTACTGCCACCACCGCCGCTGCAGCTACCGCCGCTGCTGCCACCGCCGCTGCTGCCGCCGCTGCCGCCGCCGCCGCCGCAGCCGCCGCCGCCGCCGCAGCCGCCGCTACCGCCGCTGCCGCTACCGCCGCCGCAGCTACCGCCGCTGCTACCGCCGCCGCTGCTACCGCCGCCGCAGCTACCGCCGCCGCTGCTACCGCCGCCGCAGCTACCGCCGCTGCTACCGCAGCTGCTACCGCAGCTGCTACTACTGCTGTTACTACTGCTGCTGCTACAGCCGCCGCAGCTACCGCCGCTGCTACCGCAGCGGCTACCGCAGCTGCTACTACTGCTGTTACTACTGCTGCTGCTACAGCTGTTGCTACAGCTGTTACTACTGCTGCTGCTACAGCTGTTACTACTACTGCTGCTGCTACAGCTGTTACTACTACTGCTGCTGCTACAGCTGTTACTACTGCTGCTGCTGTTGTTACTACTACTACTGCTGCTGCTGCTGTTGTTACTACTACTGCTGCTGCTGTTGTTACTACTACTGCTGCTGCTGTTGTTACTACTACTACTGCTGTTGTTACTACTACTACTGCTGTTGTTACTACTACTACTGCTGCTACTACTACTACTACTGCTGCTGCTGTTGTTACTACAACTGCTGCTACTGTTGTTACTGCTGCTGCTGTTAAGACTGCTGCTGCCACTACCGCTGCTGCCACTACCGCTGCTGCCACTACCGCAGCTGCCACTACCGCAGCTGCTACAGCTGTTACTACTGCTGTTACGACTGCTGCTGCTGCTGCTGCTGCTGCTGCTGCTGCTGCTGCTGCTACGACTGCTGCTGCTGCTGCTACGACTGCTGCTGCTGCTGCTGCTGCTGCTGCAACGACTGCTGCTGCTGCTGCTACGACTGCTGCTGCTGCTGCTACGACTGCTGCTGCTGCTGCTACGACTGCTGCTGCTGCTGCTACGACTGCTGCTGCTGCTGCTGTTACTACTACTGCTGCTACTGCTGCTATTACTACTGCTGCTGCTGCTGCTGCTACTACTGCTGTTACTACTACTGCTGCTGCTACTACTACTGCTACGACTGCTGCTGCTGCTGCTACGACTGCTGCTGCTGCTGCTACGACTGCTGCTGCTGCTGCTGCTGTTACTACTACTGCTGCTACTGCTGCTATTACTACTGCTGCTGCTGCTGCTGCTACTACTGCTGTTACTACTACTGCTGCTGCTACTACTACTGCTGCTGCTACAGCCGCCGCAGCTACCGCCGCTGCTACCGCAGCTGCTACCGCAGCTGCTACTACTGCTGTTACTACTGCTGCTGCTACAGCTGTTGCTACAGCTGTTACTACTGCTGCTGCTACAGCTGTTACTACTACTGCTGCTGCTACAGCTGTTACTACTGCTGCTGCTGTTGTTACTACTACTACTGCTGCTGCTGCTGTTGTTACTACTACTGCTGCTGCTGTTGTTACTACTACTGCTGCTGCTGTTGTTACTACTACTACTGCTGTTGTTACTACTACTACTGCTGCTACTACTACTACTACTGCTGCTGCTGTTGTTACTACAACTGCTGCTACTGTTGTTACTGCTGCTGCTGTTAAGACTGCTGCTGCCACTACCGCTGCTGCCACTACCGCTGCTGCCACTACCGCAGCTGCCACTACCGCAGCTGCTACAGCTGTTACTACTGCTGTTACGACTGCTGCTGCTGCTGCGACTGCTGCTGCTGCTGCTGCTACGACTGCTGCTGCTACGACTGCTGCTGCTGCTGCTACGACTGCTGCTGCTGCTGCTGCTGCTGCAACGACTGCTGCTGCTGCTGCTACGACTGCTGCTGCTGCTGCTACGACTGCTGCTGCTGCTGCTACGACTGCTGCTGCTGCTGCTACGACTGCTGCTGCTGCTGCTGTTACTACTACTGCTGCTACTGCTGCTATTACTACTGCTGCTGCTGCTGCTGCTACTACTGCTGTTACTACTACTGCTGCTGCTACTACTACTGCTGCTGCTACTGCTGCTGTTACTACTACTGCTGCTGCTGCTGTTACTACTACTGCTGCTGCTGTTACTACTACTGCTGCTGCTGTTACTACTACTGCTGCTGCTACTACTGCTGCTGCTGCTACTACTACTGCTGCTACTACTGCTGCTACCACTACTGCTGCTACTACTGCTGCTACTGCTGCTACTGCTACTGCTGCTGCTGCAGCTACTACTACTACTACTGCTGCTGCTGATGTTACTACTGCTGCTGCTACAGCTGTTGCTACAGCTGTTACTACTGCTGTTACTACTATTGCTACTACTGTTACTACTACTGCTGCTGCTACTACTGTTACTGCTACTACTACTACTGCTGTTGTTACTACTACTGCTGCTGCTGTTGTTACTGCTGCTGCTGCTGCCACTACCGCTGCTGCCACTACCGCTGCTGCCACTACCGCAGCTGCCACTACCGCAGCTGCCACTACCGCAGCTGCCACTACCGCAGCTGCCACTACCGCAGCTGCCACTACCACAGCTGTTACTACTGCTGTTACGACTGCTGTTACGACTGCTGCTGCGGTACAGCTGCTACTAAGTCTGCTACTGCTGCTACGACTGCTGCTGCTGCTACGACTGCTGCTGCTGCTGCTGCTACGACTGCTGCTGCTGCTACGACTGCTGCTGCTGCTTCTACGACTGCTGCTTCTACTACCGCTGCTGCTGCTTCTACCGCTGCTGCTACTACCGCTGCTGCTGCTACTACCGCTGCTGCTGCTGCTACGACTGCTGCTGCTGCTGCTACTACCGCTGCTACCGCTGCTGCTGCTACCGCTGCTACCGCTGCTGCTACAGCTGTTGCTGCTACCGCTGCTGCTACAGCTGTTGCTACCGCTGCTGCTACAGCTGTTGCTACCGCTGCTGCTACAGCTGCTGCTACCGCTGCTGCTACAGCTGCTGCTACCGCTGCTGCTACAGCTGCTGCTACAGCTGCTGCTACCGCTGCTGCTACCGCTGCTGCTACCGCTGCTGCTACAGCTGTTGCTACCGCTGCTGCTACCGCTGCTGCTACCGCTGCTGCTACCGCTGCTGCTACCGCTGCTGCTACCACTGTTGCTACCGCTGTTGCTACCGCTGCTGCAACAGCTGTTGCTACTGCTGCTGCTACAGCTGTTGCTACTGCTGCTGCTACAGCTGTTACTACTGCTGCTGCTACAGCTGTTACTACTGCTGCTGCTGCTGCTACAGCTGTTACTACTGCTGCTGCTGCTACAGCTGCTGCTGCTACAGCTGTTACTACTGCTGCTGCTGCTGCTACAGCTGTTACTACTGCTGCTGCTGCTACAGCTGCTGCTGCTACAGCTGCTGCTGCTACAGCTGTTACTACTGCTGCTGCTGCAGCTGTTACTACTGCTGCTGCTGCTACCGCTGCTGCTGCTACCGCTGCTGCTACAGCTGCTGCTACAGCTGCTGCTACCGCTGCTGCTACCACTGCTGCTACAGCTGTTGCTACCGCTGCTGCTACAGCTGTTGCTACCGCTGCTGCTACAGCTGTTGCTACTGCTGCTACAGCTGTTACTACTGCTGCTGCTACAGCTGTTACTACTGCTGCTGCTGCTGCTACAGCTGCTGCTGCTACAGCTGTTACTACTGCTGCTGCTGCAGCTGTTACTACTGCTGCTGCTGCTACAGCTGTTACTACTGCTGCTGCTGCTACAGCTGTTACTACTGCTGCTGCTGCAACAGCTGTTACTACTGCTGCTGCTGCTACAGCTGTTACTACTGCTGCTGCTGCTACAGCTGTTACTACTGCTGCTACAGCTGTTACTACTGCTGCTACAGCTGTTACTACTGCTGCTGCTGCTACAGCTGTTACTACTGCTGCTGCTACAGCTGTTACTACTGCTGCTGCTGCTACAGCTGTTACTACTGCTGCTGCTGCTACAGCTGTTACTACTGCTGCTGCTGCTACAGCTGTTACTACTGCTGCTGCTGCTACAGCTGTTACTACTACTGCTGCTGCTACAGCTGTTACTACTACTGCTGCTGCTGCTGCTGTTACTAGTACTGCTGCTGCTGCTGCTGCCGTTACTACTGCTGCTGCTGCTACAGCTGCTGCTGCTACAGCTGTTACTACTGCTGCTGCTGCAGCTGTTACTACTGCTGCTGCTGCAGCTGTTACTACTGCTGCTGCTGCTACAGCTGTTACTACTGCTGCTGCGTCTACAGCTGTTACTACTGCTGCTGCTGCAACAGCTGTTACTACTGCTGCTGCTGCTACAGCTGTTACTACTGCTGCTGCTGCTACAGCTGTTACTACTGCTGCTGCTGCTACAGCTGTTACTACTGCTGCTGCTGCTACAGCTGTTACTACTGCTGCTACAGCTGTTACTACTGCTGCTGCTGCTACAGCTGTTACTACTGCTGCTGCTGCTACAGCTGTTACTACTGCTGCTGCTGCTACAGCTGTTAGCTGCTGCTGCTGTTACTTACTACAGCTGTTACTACTGCTGCTGCTGCTACAGCTGTTACTACTGCTGCTGCTGCTACAGCTGTTACTACTACTGCTGCTGCTACAGCTGTTACTACTACTGCTGCTGCTGCTGCTGTTACTAGTACTGCTGCTGCTGCTGCTGCCGTTACTACTGCTGCCGTTACTACTGCTGCTGCTGCCGTTACTACTGCTGCTGCTGCCGTTACTACTGCTGCTGCTGCCGTTACTACTGCTGCTGTTACTGCTGCTGCTGCTGTTACTGCTGCTGTTACTGCTGCTGTTACTGCTGCTGCTGCTGTTACTGCTGCTGCTGCTGTTACTGCTGCTGTTACTGCTGCTGCTACTGCTGCTGTTACTGCTGCTGCTGCTGCCGTTACTACTGCTGCTGCTGCTGCTGCTACGACTGCTGCGACTGCTGCTGCTGCTGCGACTGCTGCTGCTGCTGTTACTGCTGCTGTTACTGCTGCTGCTGCTGCTACTGCTGCTGTTACTGCTGCTGCTATGACTACTGCTGCTGCTGCTGCTGACTGCTGCTGCTGCTGCGACTGCTGCTGCTGCTGCTGCGACTGCTGCTGCTGCTGCTGCGACTGCTGCTGCTGCTGCTGACTGCTGCTGCTGCTGCTGCGACTGCTGCTGCTGCTGCTGCGACTGCTGCTGCTGCTGCGACTGCTGCTAAGACTGCTGCTGCTGCTAAGACTGCTGCTAAGACTGCTGCTAAGACTGCTGCTGCTGCTAAGACTGCTACTACCGCTGCTGCTGCTAGTACCGCTGCTGCTATTACCGCTGCTGCTACTACCGCTGCTGCTACTACCGCTGCTGCTACCGCTGCTGCTACCGCTGCTGCTACCGCTGCTGCTACAGCTGTTGCTACCGCTGCTGCTGCCACTGCTGCTACCGCTGCTGCTACCGCTGTTGCTACCGCTGCTGCTACCACTGCTGCTACCACTGCTGCTACAGCTGTTGCTACCGCTGCTGCTACAGCTGTTGCTACCGCTGCTGCTACAGCTGCTGCTACCGCTGCTGCTACAGCTGTTGCTACAGCTGCTGCTACTACCGCTGCTGCTACGGCTGCTACGGCTGCTGCTACGACTGCTGCTACGACTGCTGCTACGACTGCTGCTACTGCTGCTGCGGCTACTGCTGCTGCTGCTGCGGCTACTGCTGCTGCTGCTGCGGCTGCTGCTACGGCTACTGCTGCTGCTACGGCTACTGCTGCTGCTACGGCTACTGCTGCTGCTACGGCTACTGCTGCTGCTGCTGTTGCTGCTGCTGCTGCTGCTGCTACGACTGCTGCTGCTACGACTGCTGCTGCTGCTGCTACGACTGCTGCTGCTGCTGCTATGACTGCTGCTGCTGCTGCTGCTACGACTGCTGCTGCTACGACTGCTGCTGCTGCTACGACTACTGCTGCTGCTACGACTACTGCTGCTGCTACGACTACTGCTGCTGCTACGACTACTGCTGCTGCTACGACTACTGCTGCTGCTACGACTACTGCTGCTGCTACGACTACTGCTGCTGCTACGGCTGCTACTGCTGCTACGGCTGCTACTGCTGCTACGGCTGCTACTGCTGCTACGGCTGCTACTGCTGCTACGGCTGCTACTGCTGCTACGGCTGCTACTGCTGCTACGGCTGCTACTGCTGCTACTGCTGCTACGGCTGCTACTGCTGCTACGGCTGCTACTGCTGCTACGGCTGCTGCTGCTGCTACGGCTGCGACTGCTGCGGCGACTGCTGCGACTGCTGCGGCGACTGCTGCGGCGACTGCTGCGGCTGCTGCGGCGACTGCTGCGGCTGCTGCTGCTACGACTGCTGCGGCTGCTGCTGCTACGACTGCTGCGGCTGCTGCTGCTACGACTGCTGCGGCTGCTGCTACGACTGCTGCTGCTGCTGCTATGACTGCTGCTGCGACTGCTGCTGCTGCTACGACTACTGCTGCTGCTACGACTACTGCTGCTGCTGCTGCTACGGCTGCTACTGCTGCTACGGCTGCTACTGCTGCTACGGCTGCTACTGCTGCTACGGCTGCTACTGCTGCTACGGCTGCTACTGCTGCTACGGCTGCTACTGCTGCTACGGCTGCTACTGCTGCTACGGCTGCTACTGCTGCTACGGCTGCTGCTACGGCTGCTGCTGCGGCTGCTGCGGCGACTGCTGCGGCTGCTGCGGCGACTGCTGCGGCTGCTGCGGCGACTGCTGCGGCGACTGCTGCGGCTGCTGCGGCTGCTGCTGCTACGACTGCTGCGGCTGCTGCTACGACTGCTGCGGCTGCTGCTACGACTGCTGCTGCTGCTACGGCTGCTGCTGCTGCTACGGCTGCTGCTACGGCTGCTGCTGCTACGGCTGCTGCTGCTGCTACGGCTGCTGCTACGGCTGCTGCTACGCCTGCTGCTACGCCTGCTGCTGCTGCTACGCCTGCTGCTGCTGCTACTACGCCTGCTGCTGCTGCTACGCCTGCTACGCCTGCTGCTGCTGCTGCTACGCCTGCTGCTGCTGCTACGACTGCTGCTGCGACTGCTGCTGCTGCTGCTACGACTGCTGCTGCTGCTGCTACGACTGCTGCTGCTGCTGCTACGACTGCTGCTGCTACGACTGCTGCTGCTGCTGCTACGACTGCTGCTGCTGCTGCTACGACTGCTGCTGCTGCTGCTACGACTGCTGCTGCTGCTGCTACGACTGCTGCTGCTGCTGCTACGACTGCTGCTGCTGCTGCTACGACTGCTGCTGCTGCTGCTACTGCTGCTGCTGCTGCTACGACTGCTGCTGCTGCTACGACTGCTGCTGCTGCTACGACTGCTGCTGCTGCGACTGCTGCTGCTGCGACTGCTGCTGCTGCTGCTGCTACGACTGCTGCTGCTGCTGCTGCTACGACTGCTGCTGCTGCTGCTGCTGCTGCTACGACTGCTGCTGCTGCTGCTGCTGCTGCTGCTGCTACGACTGCTGCTGCTGCTGCTGCTGCTGCTGCTACGACTGCTGCTGCTGCGACGACTGCTGCTGCTGCGACTGCTACTGCTACGACTGCTGCTGCTACGACTGCTGCTGCTACGACTGCTGCTGCTGCTACGACTGCTGCTGCTGCTACGACTGCTGCTGCTGCTACGACTGCTGCTGCTGCTACGACTGCTGCTGCTGCTACGACTGCTGCTGCTGCTACGACTGCTGCTGCTGCTACGACTGCTGCTGCTGCTACGACTGCTGCTGCTGCTACGACTGCTGCTGCTGCTGCTACGACTGCTGCTGCTGCTGCTACGACTGCTGCTGCTGCTGCTACGACTGCTGCTGCTGCTACGACTGCTGCTGCTACGACTGCTGCTGCTACGACTGCTGCTACGACTGCTGCTGCTGCTACGACTGCTGCTGGTGCTGCTGCTGCGACTGCTACGACTGCTGCTACGACTGCTGCTGCTACGACTGCTGCTGCTGCGACTGCTGCTGCTGCGACTGCTACGACTGCTGCTACGACTGCTGCTGCTACGACTGCTGCTGCTACGACTGCTGCTGCATCTCACTTGACTTTCAAAAACAAGCAGAGCCATCAAGCAAAAGAGCCTCTGTTACTGCTGCTGCTGCTAGTAAAACATACAACACACTGCCTGGCTAACTATATGGCTAATAGGCAATACCTGAAGCTTCTTCAGTTATCATTTATAGGATCCAAATAAGGGAGAGAATATTTGAAAAATATATAGTTTTGCACTTGATGAAATTGTAATACATTGAAATAACAATATACATTTGATGTGAGGAAAAAAAGGAGAGAATAGACTACCGGACCACTGGACTCACCTGGCATTACGTCACAGATGGGGACTAGACGGGTGTGTTCCAGACTGGCGAAATTACACAGCAGCTTCCCATCGATAACACCATCCCAGTCCCCAATAGGATTGTCCTGGAAGATCCGGAGACAGCAACCGATTACTGCTGCGGGCGTTCCTCATCTCCTAAAACCTGTACTTACAGTCCCAGTCTCAGCAGCAGTCCTGTCATCACTACGACAGCGCTTCTCTATCCAGTCAACTACCCCCTCTACCCAGTAATGGTCCTCTGTCTGCACTTGAACTTTAACTCCCTCTTAACCTTCCCTCTCTCACTTCTCAAAATGTACCTCCCCGCATCTTCAAAACAGAGGGGTGCTTATTCCAATCCCCAGGAAGCAGGGTCAAAGTTCTCCAGTACTGGTTGCTCCACTCCACCACACTAATCTATGTACTCTTGGAAGGTTGTGAACAAAAATGTGAACAAAAATGGATCCAAATAAACAAAAACGTTACACAAATATCACCTAACACTAAGCTGTTCTGTATATGGCGTGTCAGAGTGTTGTTGATGTTCTCTGTATGCTGGGCGAGGCTGAAGCAGAGTGGACTGAGCAGTGGACTCTCCTCTCCTTTCCTCGGCTGCCTGGCCAACCCGCTGGCCCTGTGCCACGCTACTGGTCATACAGCCCAGTGCTGTATATGCGTCCCCAATGGCACCCCATTGCCAATTTAGTGCACTACATTTGTGCCCATAGGACTGTAGGCAAAAGTAGTTCACTACATAGGGAATAGGGTGCCAATGGGGACGCAACCTGCAACTTTACCTCACTCCCCAGCTCCCCGCATGACTACTGCCCTTTGTGTGTGTCCCAGGCCAGAGTAGACAGAGTAGGCTCACTGCTGCTGCTACTAACAACCTGCAGTCAAATGCCTCTGTCATTATGCATGTTCCCTTTTCTTAACTGCTATGCCATCTGATTATATTGGCAACAGGAAACATCAACACCAGCAGCTGGTTGTTAGACTGCAAAATAAACATTAGGAATGATATTTTATTTTCTGGATAGACAATCAAATCATACAAACAACCTTACATGGGCTACTTGAACTAGGCTCTTGCCTAACTTGAGATGTAATTTACAAGTTGTTAGCCATGTTCAATAAATATAGCACTATTATATATGTAGGGAGGACATTTCACCTTTACCTAGTGTTAACAGGAGAGGAAAGGGTAATCTCCACTCTGACAGTATTTACATTGCCAGTCTGCCATTCTACAACAGACAGGAGGAGCAGGTTGAAGAGGTCCCACTCAGTAAGGCCCCAGTATGGGACCAGCGTCTCAAGCCTTACCATGTCTACTCCCACATAGTACCCCAGGCTCTCGTTCCCAGGCAGCAGGTCACAGAAGATGATAGTTCCCCTCTCCGGCCCCTCTCTGGTCTGGACCAGGACCCTGGAGTTGATCTCCAGCGGATGGAAATCCATCTCCTCCTCCACCAGGATGACGTGATCGACCTCTAGCTCTCCCAGCTCCTCTTCCTCGTCATCCCACAGCTCCAGCTTGTCCAGGGCCACGAACACCCCGCACTCATCTTCACAGCGGAACAGCTGTCGGCCCTGGTAGGAGCCCTCTGTGAAGCCCTGGCCTCTGCCCTCCTCCTAGGTAGAGGCATAGGTTACATACAGTATGTTAAACGTGGGATAACCTGTTAGTGCCAGTCGCATGTGGCTTACTCAGACACGCTAACCCTTCCCCTAATCCTTCACACAGTAATGCCAAAGAATTTCCCTGACCCTTAACCTCTTCCCTAACCTTTACCTTAACCATCACAGGAAAAGCCTAGCACTGGGCTGAGCTGATACAAGAGGCATGAGCTGTCATTACAGTGAGGTGAGCTCAGCTACTCAGCAGAATGCCTACTCAGCATTCTACAGGGGAGGGAACAGGGATGATGAGGGTTTGATGAGGGTTTGAGATCGATACTGCGGAGGGCATAACAGCATACTCAAAATGTTTCATTGCTGAGAGTAGCCGGCAGGCCCTGAACTGAATAATCTTTGCTCTTACACAGGGATAATGGACAGTTAGAAGGTGTAGTTACATTATCCTATACACTGCACTTCTTCTTGAGTGCCATGTAGGGCTTTTCAGTATTGGCATCGTTCAATTTATGTTTGTATGATCAAGATCAGAAGTACACATTGTTGACTGTAAATGTGTGGTAAGTATTCTCAATCGTGATACAAGTCTGGCATTCAATCAAGACGCTGATCTGAAACCCAAGAATGTGCTAAACCCTTTATAGTGAGTAAGGGTCAGCCTTTCCTCCTTCACCCACTCACCCAGCCTACAACTGGACACGGAGGAATAAACACAACATTGTGCTCCAATAAACAAGCCTTTGTAGCCCGCTACTTTACTGCATCTTTACAGAACGTAGGCTACGGCAAGAGAGAGTCCATTTACTAGCTTAGCTGTTATGAAATCCTCAGGGAACATTTCACAAAGACCAAATCACAGACGATATCACACATAACTGAAGTTCCCTCTGGGACAAATAAAGTTATTCTATATACGTAACTGAGGGTCAATTGATTACAGAGTGCATTTTAAAAGAACAGTAAAGATGAGGTTTCTCACCAGCAGCTCCACTCCAAACCAGACCCCGGAGAGAGCCCTGTCTGGGAGGAGAGATCCTTTAAATCGGACTACCCCGGGCAAAGGTTCATCCCCCGAACGCAGCTGCACGCGCACCTTGGAGCCACAGTCGATGTCTCTGGCCCGCTCCAGCCTGGGCTTGTTGCACAGCAGGGCATAGCGCTCCTCACAGTTGGTGATGGGGAACAGCAGCTCAGCTAGCTTCTCATCCAGCTCCAGGACGTCCCTGATTTGGTTGCAAATCAAACACAACAAGATGTACATTTGAATCCCAGAGGAAAACACAAGAAAATATTAAAACGTTTTTTTTTTAAAGTCAATATATCATACACTATTTGTACAAAAGTATGTGGACACACCTTCAATTTAGTGGATTCGGCTATTTCAGCCAAACCCGTTGCTGACAGGTGTATAAAAATCGAGCACAGAGACATATACTCCTCATAGATAAACATTGGCAGTAGAATGGCCTTACTGAAGAGCTCAGTGACTTTCAATGTGGCACCGTCATAGGATGCCACCTTTCCAACAAGTCAGTTAGTCAAATTTCTACCCTGCTCCGATGTTGACTTGTAAGTGTAAGACTTGTAAGTGCTGTTATTGTGAAGTGGAAACGTCTAGGAGCAACAACAGCTCAGCCACGAAGTGGTAGGCCACAAAAATTCACAGAAAGGGACCGCGAGTACTGAAGGGCGTAAAAATAGTCTGTTCTCGATTGCAACACTCACTACCAAGTTCCAAACTGCCTCTGAAAGCAACATCTGCACAATAACTGTTTGTCGGGAGTGACATGAAATGGGTTTCCATGGCCGAGCAGTCGCACACAAGCCTAAGACCACCATGCACAATGCCAAGGGTCGGCTGGAGTGGTGTAAAGCTCACTGCCATTGGACTCTGGAGCAGTGGAAACGTTATCTGGAGTGATGATTCGCGCTTCACCATCTGGCAGTCCGACAGACAAACCTGGGTTTGGCGGATGCCAGGAGAACACTAGCCCCAATGCATAGTGCCAACTGTAAAGTTTGGTGGAGGAGGAATAATGGTCTGGGGCTGTATTTAATGGTTCGGGCTAGGCCTCATAGTTCCAGTGGAGGGAAATCTTAACGCTACAGCATACAATTACATTCTGGACGATTCTGTGCTTCCAACTTTGTGGCAACCTTTCCTGTTTCAGCATGACAATGCCCCAGTGCATTGTCATGTGATTAGGACTGGCCTGCACAGAGCCCTGACCTCAACCCCATCAAACACCTTTGGGATGATTTGGAACGCCGACTGCGAGCCAGGCCTAATCGCCCAACATCAGTGCTCGACCTCACGAATGCTTTTGTTGCTGAATGGAAGCAAGTCCCTGCAGCAATGTTCCAACATCAAGTGGAAATTCTTCCCAGAAGAGTAGAGGCTGTTATAGAAGCAAAATGTGGAACAACTCCATATAATGCCCATGATTTTAGAATGAGATGTTTGATGAGCAGGTGTCCACAAACTTTTAGTCATGGAGTGTATATCAAATGTGAGTATTGTTGTTTTGTATTGTCTTTATATAAAATTGCAATATAGCATGACAGTGTCACTATCCATTAATTAGACCAACCGCTCATCCAGGCTCAGCACCACGTTGGTCTGGTCCAGGACACGTAGGCTCCTCTTGCCTTTGCTGGGGGGCAGCGTGCGCCCCAGGCTGTTCCTCTCCTGACAGGCCTGTCCCAGGCTGCCCCGGGGGATCCTCAAGGTCTTCTGGGGGGGCTTCTCCACTGTACACTCCTTAGTAGAATTGTGTTGAGTTATTAAGGGTCTCCGTCTGTTAGAAATGCCACCATATTCCCTACACTGATTTTGACCAGGGCCCATTGGGCAGATATAGTGCATTATATAGGGAATAAAGAACCAATCCAAACATAATTGAAGATACTCATTAGTACATCAGGACTTATCTTCCTGAGTTTATTAAAAAAAAAAAAACAATAGCCAAAACAAAATATGAAACACAAAATAAACCTTTCGATAAAAAACCTTGAATAACCCTAGCGAAATTCAGGAATTTCTTAAAGAGCAACTGCTTTTAAAAAGCAACGAATCCCTTTTAAAATGGCTTATTTGGCATCGATATGAGCCAGAAAGTTATTCTAGTGTCAATAATAATGTTAATTGCTCATTAAGTCAGTCTAAAACAGAGTTTGGAACATCTGTGAATCACAATGGGTAAACGAAGATAGGGTTTTGATTTGACGATGTCCATTAGTACATTAACATGGGGTGAACAGCTGCAGTGATTACTCTCTATCCAATAGCATATACAGTGAGACTGTTTAAATAAGACATGTCACATTTTTTTTTACTTGAGAAATACTGCACCAAACACCTTAGTTAGATGTAAAAAAAATATATATATAAAAACATCCATGGCAAAAACTTCAAAATGAATTACAGGTATCTTAATTCTGGGGATTTTGAGGAAGTAAAATGGGCTTCCATGTCTACAGTGTCTCATGGGAGACAAGAATCATTAACCAAACACGGAATCGGTCAGGAAACACACCAACAGTGGTTCGTCCTTTAAAAGTTGCAGTGTACTGCAGCACAGCTGCAAAATTCTATGGAACGTTATTTAAGTGGCATTTAAAACCTTTTTTTAAGAAATGTTGCTTAATTAATTTGATTCATTTTATGGTGTTTCTATTCCAATAAATACAAAAGCCCTCTGGGGTTCCATTAGGATGGAATGGAAAATATGGCGCTGTACGTGATGGTCAGGAGTAGACAACAGTTCTGGGCTATTTAGCTAAAGAATCGCAATGTCGTGCGAGCACGCGGGAGATCTGGGTTCAATACCCCGGCGGGGAGGAAGGAGTAGGCTTTCCATGTACAGATGAAGTCAGAAGTTTACATACACCTAAGCCAAATACATTTAAACTGAATGTTCACAATTCCTGACATTTAATCCTAGTAAAAAAAATCCCTGTTTTAGGGCAGTAGGATCACCACTTTATTTTAAGAATGTGAAATGTCACAAAAATAGTAGAAAGAATGATTTATTTTAGCTTTTATTTATTTCATCACATTCCCAGTGGGTAAGAACTTTACATACACTCAATTAGTATTTGGTAGCATTGCCTTTAAATAGTTTAACTTGGGTCAAACGCTTAAGGTAGCCTTCCACAAGCTTCCCACAATATGTTGGGTGAATTTTGGCCCATTCCTCCTGACAGAGCTGGTGTAACTGAGTCAGGTTTGTAGGCCTCCTTGCTCACACACACTTTTTCAGTTCTGCCCATAAATGTTCTATAGGATTGAGGTCAGGGCTTTGTGATGGCCACTCCAATACCTTGACTTTGTTGTCCTTAAGCCATTTTGCCACAACTTTGGAAGTATGCTTGGGGTCATTGTCCATTTAGAAGACCCATTTGTGACCAAGATTTAACTTCCTGATTGATGTCTTGAGATGTTGCGTCAATATATCCCCATAATTTCCCTCCCTCATGATGCCATCTATTTTGTTAAGTGCACCAGTCCCTCCTGCAGCAAAGCACCCCCACAACATGATGCCTCCACCCCCGTGCTTCACGTTTGGGATGGTGTTCCTCGGCTTGCAAGCCTCCCCCTTTTTCCTCCAAACATAATGATGGTCATTACGCCCAAACAGTTCTATTTTTTGTTTCATCAGACTAGAGGACATTTCTCCAAAAAGTACGTCCTTTGTCCCCATGTGCAGTTGCAAACCATAGTCTGGCTTTTTTATGTCGGTTTTGGAGCAGTGGCTTCTTCCTTGCTGAGCGGCCTTTCAGGTTATGTCGATATAGGACTCGTTTTACTGTGGATAAAGATACTTTTGTACCCGTTTCCTCCAGCATCTTCACAGGGTCCATTGCTGTTATTCTGGGATTGATTTGCACTTTTCACACCAAAGTACATTCATCTCCAGGAGACAGAACACGTCTCCTTCCTGAGTGGTATGACAGCTACGTGGTCCCATGATGTTTATACTTGCGTACTATTGTTTGTACAGATGGATGTGGTACCTTCAGGCGTTTGGAAATTGCTCCCAAGGGTGAACCAGACTTGTGGAGGTCTACAATTTTCTTCTGAGTTCTTGGACTTCTTTTGATTTTCCCATGATGTCAAGCAAAGAGGAACTGAGTTTGAAGGTTGGCCTTGAAATACATCCACAGTAGAGGTCGACCGATTATGATTTTTCAACGCCGATTCCGATTATTGGAGGACCAAAAAAAAGCTGATACGGATTAAATCGGCCGATTAATTTATTTGTAATAATGACAATTACAACAATACTAAATGAACACTTATTTTAACTTAATAGAATACACCAATAAAAACAATTTAGCCTCAAATAAATAATGAAACATGTTCAATTTGGTTTAAATAATGCAAAACAATGCTGGAGAAGAAAGTAAAAGTGCAATATGTGCCATGTAAAAAAGATAACGTTTAAGTTCCTTGCTCAGAACATGAGAACATATGAAAGCTGGTGGTTCCTTTTAACATGAGTCTTAAATATTCCCAGGTAAGAAGTTTTAGGTTGTAGTTATTATAGGACTATTTATCTCTATACCATTTGTATTTTATATACCTTTGTCTATTGGATGTTCTTATAGGCACTTTAGTATTGCCAGTGTAACAGTATAGCTTCTGTCTCTCTCCTCGCCCCTACCTGGGCTCGAACCAGGAACACATCGAAAACAGCCACCCTCGAAGCATCGTTATCCATTGCGCGGCCCTTGCAGAGCAAGGGGAACAACTACTTCAGGGTCTCATAGCGAGTGTTGTCACCGTATGAAACGCTACTAGCGCACCCCACTAACTAGCTAGCCATTTCACATCTGTTACACCAGCCTAATCTTGGGAGTTGATAGGCTTGAAGTCATAAACAGCTTAATGCTTGAAGCACAACGAAGAGCTGCTGGCAAATGCACGAAAGTGCTGTTTGAATGAATGCTTACGAGCCTGCTGCTGCCTACCACTGCTCAGTCAGACTGCTCTATCAAATCATAGACTTAACTATACCATAATAACACACAGAAATACGAGCCTTAGGTCATTAATATGGTCAAAACCGGAAACTATCATTTCGAAAACAAAACATTTATTCTTTCAGTGAAATATGGAACCGTTCCGTATTTTATCTAACGGGTGGCATCCCTAAATCTAAATATTGCTATTACATTGTACAACCTTCAATGTTACGTCATAATTATGTACAATTCTGGCAAATGAATTACGGTCTTTGTTAGGAATAAATGGTCTTCACACAGTTCGCAACGAGCCAGGTGGCTCAAACTGCTGCATATACTGCTTGCACGGAACGCAAGAGAAGTGACACAATTTCCCTAGTTAAAAGAAAGTCATATTAGCAGGCAATATTAACTAAATATGCAGGTTTAAAAATATATACTTGTGTTTTGATTTTAAAGAAAGGCATTGATGTTTATGGGTTGGTGCAACACATTGGTGCAACGACAGTGCTTTTTTCACGAATGCGCTTGTTAAATCATCACCGGTTTGGAGAAGTAGGCTGTGATTCGATGAGAAATTAACAAGCACCGCATCGATTATATGCAACGCAGGACAACTAGTAATACAATGAACCATGTGTAGTTAACTAGTGATTATGTTAAGGTTAATTGTTTTTTATAAGATAAGTTTAATGCTAGCTAGCAACTTACCTTGGCTTCTTGCTGCACTCGCATAACAGCTTGCCATGCAGGCTGCTCGTGGAGTACAATGTAAGGTAGGTGGTTAGAGCGTTGGACTAGTAACCGGAAGGTTGCAAGATCGAATCCCCGAGCTGACAAAGTAAAAGTCTGTCGTTCTGCCCCTGAACAAGGCAGTTAACCCACCATTCCTAGGCCGTTATTGAAAATAAGAATGTGTTCTGAACTGACTTGCAGAGTTAAAAATATATATTTTTTTTACCTTTATTTATTTTAAATCGGCCACAATTGGTGTCCAAAAATGCTGATTACCGATTGTTATGAAAACTTGAAAATCGGCCCTAATTAATCGGCCATTCCAATTCATTGGTCGACCTCTATTCCACAGGTACACCTCCAATTGACTCAAATGATGTCAATTATCCTATCAGAACCTTCTAAAAGGTTCTATCAGAACCTTCTGGAATTATCCAAGCTGTTTAAAGGCATAGTCAACTTAGTGTATAATCTTCTGACCCACTGGAATTGTGATACAGTGAATTATTAAGTGAAATAATCTGTCTGTAAACAATTGTTGGAAAAATTATTTGTGTCATGCACAAAGTAGATTTCCTAACCGACTTGCCAAAACTATAGTTTGTTAACAAGAAATTTGTGGAGTTGTTGAAAAACAAGTTTTAATGACTTTAATGACTAAGTGCATGTAAACTTTCGACTTCAACTGTAAATAGGAATTTGTTATTAAGTGATTCCATGTGTGTTATTTCATAGTTGTGACGTCTTCACTATTACTCTGCAACATAGAAAATAGTAAAAAAAATATTTAAAAAACTGCAATGAGTAGATGTGACCAAACTATTCACTGGTACTTGCTTAACTAATTTGATTAATATTATGGTGTTTCTATTCCAAGAAAAACAAAAAAACATCTGGGTTTCCATTAGGATGGAACTTCAATATGCTCTTTAAATAAATAAGACCTACATCACTTTTAACAGCACATTACTCAACACCAGTGAGACTCAGGTCACCTACGGTAGGCCTACAGTATATTGAAAAATATGACATGACTCTCCGCCAATAAATACATATAGAGGATTGGAGGATTCTAAATTAAAACCAAAAGCCGCCTCAAACTGAAAATTGCAACCAATCACGGCCGGTTGTGATACAGCAAACCTAACTTCGAATTCTCCCCCTACCCTCCTTCTAGGCAAGTCTATTCTCCAGCTACCTGCTAGCAGCCATAATGGCGCTGTACAACGTGACCGTGTGTGTTTGCAAGAGTATTTTCCAGTAAGCAACAATTTGTTTACCTTTAGACAACTGTTCCAATATTTCTGTAATTCAGTGGTATTTATTCCCATAGTAATTCATTATAGAGACATAACTAAATAAACGTTGGCATTTTGAAAGAGTATTTTTGTCATTATTGTATTAGCGTAAGCATAAATATGCCATTATTAGTTACATCGTTTTAGTTTGAATGTGCAGACTGGCACTAAGAACAGTGGGAATGTTTCCCTAGTCAGCGCCATTATTAGTGCAATGCCCCTTAATGTGTTTCTCTGTGCTGCCCCCGTACCATACTAAACCACAAAATACATCTAAGTACCGCAGCATAATCGCAAAACTTTTAGTGGGGCAACCACTGTACAAGACTGAAATCTGGCAACAGAAAAACACAGGTGACATTCGGAATATTCAATGGCTCTTTAAACATATTAATATTTACCTTGACCACCATGTAGAAGCGCCAGTCCTCCCTGAAGCCCCCACTGGGCTTCTCCTGGCTCCACAGGGCAGAGCTCATGGCTGTAGGGGCTGGGTCAGCTGGGGCATAGCAGGGGGAAATACAAGGTCCGCTTGTCTTCCTAACCCAATATGAAGCCCCTCTCTCTTCCCTTTATGGACGTTCCTCTATCCCCAAAGCAGTGAAAGGGGCATAACAAGGGTGAGAGAGAAACTAGGCCTAACACCTGAGGGGAAGGTTGTCTGGTTAGAGAGTAGACAGAGGGTGTTATGGCCGGTCACAGGCTCCTGCTGGCCTGGGGTGCCCTCATAATGGTCTCAACTGTCTGCCTGCATGCCCCAATGTACTTTGAAGGACCTGTGTATGAAAAGAAAGGCATGCTGTTATTATGACAATGTTGTTAAAAGGTCATGGAATGCCTCCAGGTTAATTGTATTAAATCACTGACTTATCATAAATCTCAGCTCAATTTCTCCCCCGAAAAATTGGCCTATGGCTAGGCTATATTAACCCAAATAAGCATTGAGCCTTTTGGGAAAACAACAAAACATTTAGGCAACACAAATCTGGGATAAGCTCTGAATAAATGGAATTCAAACTGGCATGTAAACAAACAGGATGTAGGCTCATTAGAATGTAGTCCTATTATCGGAGTGAAGCCTGATTGCACCATTAGCTACAGGCTGCTACTGTACCTCATAACACTGACGGTGAAAACCAGTTGAGCACAAACATGCTTAGGCCTAACCTTGTGTACTACCGGTATCTTGCAACCAGATAGGCCAAAAAAGTTACTACCTGTATTCTGATTCCTGACAAACCTGTTTGACATAAGGGTCAAATTGATTTGAATTCAATCCCTTTTTGACAGCTCCCTTTTGATTTAAACGAAACCTTCCATACATATTTGCCCATTATAGAAGTGCTCAGGAAGTGACTTTGTAGCTGAATGCCAAAACATTCAGGAGATAAAGGTGCTCAAAGTTGACTTATTTTGCATACCCCACCATACCATGAAACATCAATGTCGTCATCACTAGAAAAAAAATAAAGAGTTTGGGATTGACATAATTTAAAAGTTTACAAACAGGGTTGTCAAACTATTTAATAGTTTCTGGAAAAAGAAACTGCTAATTAAATTAAAATGCTTCATTTCAAGAAATAATAAAATAGTTTGACATGATATCAAGCTGAATCACTTATCTTTTCCAGTGACGAAGACACGGATGTCTCATGGTATGGTGGGGTATGCAAAATAGGTCAACTTTGAGCACTTTTACCTCCTGAATGTGTTTGCATTCAGGTCCAAAAAGTCACCTTCTTAACACTTCTTCCATTGGCAAACATGCATAGAAAGTTGACAGGGATGCTGTCCAAAAACTGACTGAATTCAAATGGCTTTACCCTGAAGGCAATTTTGAAGAAGGCAGACAATATGCTCAAAACCTGTTGATACTCTCCTCTTAAGATGATAAATGGGTGATGCCGCATAGGCCTTGGTACTACAGTCAATATTAACACAAATGGATTCTAAGCCAGCCGTTATTCAAACACACCGTTATAAACACGTTATTCAAAACTTACTCGGGCCTGACTCAGAATTTGAGACATTTTGGATTTCCCCTAGCTGTGTGATGATCAGATATGGTCAGAGTGTGTTAAGGGAGCTGTGAAGGGGAATTCAGACTAAAGCAGTCAAACGCCTCTTCCTAACAAACAGAATCTCCGCCACTTTAATACAGGGTCGACCTGTTTTGACAAACCCAATATTTAAGGGGGGATTCAAGCACCTCTGACATGACTCCTCTTTATGGTTCTCTGGCCACTCTCACATCTAGGCTATTCACACCTCATGTCTGTGCATCAATCAAGCAAGTTGGGTATCCCGATTGGCGTAGCGGTCTAAGGCACTGCATCTCAGTGCTAGAGGCATCACTACAGACCCTGGTTCAATTCCAGGCTGTATCACAACCGGCCGTGATTGGCCCAGCTTTGTCAATGTTAGAGTTTGGCCGGAATTTGTTCTTAACTAACTTGCCTAGTTAAATACAAATATATATATTTTTAATCTATGACAGGGTGCCGCTGTGTTAGCCTTGGTTTGCATTGCAACTCCTCTTAGGCTGCGTATCTGTGCATAACATCAATTTTCACAGTTAACATTTTCACATAGAGGACTTGTTGTTTATCATGCCCCTATTTGAGCTTGAGGAGGGAGCGTGGAGTGAGTAAAATAACATGACAGACAATTACTATGTTGTGATGTTATTCTAACAGTCTACCATAAGGAAGGAGTGAGGGCAAAAGGCCTACTACCCTTTCAAAATACACATAATTGAATGACCCTTGGTCAACAACATGCACTACTGCAGTGCTTACTGCTTACATGGGCATTATCTGACATGACAACTACTTCTGAAAGTAGCCCACTTGTCCCTTTTGCTTTGCCTTTTAACAGTATGAATGTGTGAAGTACAATATAGCCACATACTGATGGTGCTGACTTCCTGAAAATAAAATGACTGGGATGTAACACTGACTATTTAAACACACCATCACAACATTCAAAAGCCCCAACAGATTAAATATTATTAACAGCAGAGTAATTGTATCATCATTGCAGCAGTGGTCTTGCATATTCCATCAGTGACATCACTGAATCAAGCCAGTCAGCAGCAGCGAGTGATGATGATGATGCGTGAGAGAAGAAGGAAGAATGTGTCACTGCCAAGCCTTGCTTAATCATGGATGAGGAAGGACCCTCATTGAGAAAACACCCATGGAACATGTCAATTAGTGTAAAACAGTTTGCTGTAGGGCTAGCTAACCAGTATAGCAAACCATGCAATATTTGATCAGGTGCCTCCATATCATAATCTGACGTATGACGAGGAAGCAAACATGAAATATAGCTATCATTGTGACATAACGTCGTTAGCTAGCTCGTTTTCTTACCTTATTCAAACGTCAATTCAGTGCTGGAGTGTCATGTCACCTGCTCATTCCAATACTGTCCTTTAGTAGCTGACGTTTTGATACGTCTGTACAATTAACTGGCTAGCTTGTTGATAGCAAGCCAGCTGATAATTGATATGACAGCCTCGAAATTAGCTAGGCAGAGTAGCTAGTATGGATAGCTAGCTGTCCCATGCAACAAGAGCATGTTATCTACGGCTTTTAAATATTTTTCTGAACGACTCTTAGACTATACTATTAAATACTGACACACAAAACATATATTACGTGACAGACAAAATAAGTCAGGCCTTATAGCGAGAGGAATAAAGATAATTTACAGAACCAATAGACCCCGAAATGTTAGTCTCCTGAAAATATGCCAAAACATAACCCATTGGCCAATCTGCATCCATCACAAGTGCCAATAGGCTGGGTTTCGGGTTAATCATTAAGTCCCACCCCCCGGGGTTTTCCCACGAGTTTGGTTGACGGGTATTGAAGATTCTGCGAATGAGTGGTTCTCTCTAGTAGCAGTTTCTAAACCTGTATTCGTCTCTCTGGCAGACGGTCTTCACTAGTTAAACAACCACAAAGCCTTAAAGCCCGCCTATTTCTACAATATATCTTCTTAACGTTGTAATTTAAACATAGCCATAACATTAACCACACTGCTAACCGTATGCCTAACCCTAACATTAAAATAAGACCAAAAGGCAATTTTTTCCCCGTGAATTTTTACGATATGGCCCATTTTGACGTTGTGGCTGTGGTAACTAGTGATAACACTGGTAGACCCTGTACACTAGATCACATATAGGGGACGCTGTGTTGAAGCCATCGTGCCTCTATCTTGGCCTGATCTATATGCAATATTCCAGTCAAGGAAAAAGTAACATATACTCAGCAAAAAAAGAAACGTCCCTTTTTCAGGACCCTGTCTTTCAAAGATAATTTGTAAAAATCCAAATAACTTCACAGATCTTCATTGTAAAGGGTTTAAACACTGTTTCCCATGTTTGTTCAATGAACCATAAATAATTAATGAACATGCACCTGTGGAACGTCTTTAAGACACTAACAGCTTACAAACGGTAGGCAATTAAGGTCACAGTTATGAAAACTTAGGACACTAAAGAGGCCTTTCTACTGACTCTGAAACATGAAAATAATGATGCCCAGGGTCCCTGCTCATCTGCGTGAACGTGCCTTAGGCATGCTGCAAGGAGGCATGAAGACTGCTGATGTGGCCAGGGCAATAAATTGTAATATCGGTACTGTGAGACGCCTAAGACAGCGATACAGGGAGACATGACAGGCAGCTGATCGTCCTCGCAGTGGAAGACCACGTGTAATAACACCTGCACAGGATCGGTACATCAGAACATCACACCTGCGGGACAGGTACAGGATGGCAACAACAACTGCCCGAGTTATACCAGGAACGCACAATCCCTCCATCAGTGCTCAGACTGTCCGCAATAGGCTGAGAGAGGCTGGACTGAGGGCTTGTAGGCCTGTTGTAAGGCAGGTCCTCACCAGACATCACCGGCAACAACGTCGCCTATGGGCACAAACCCACCGTCACTGGACCAGACAGGACTGGCAAAAAGTGCACTTCGCTGACGAGTCGCAGTTTTGTCTCACCAGGTGTGATGGTCGGATTCGCATTTATCGTCGAAGGAATGAGCGTTACACCAAGGCCTGTACTCTGGAGCGGGATTGATTTGGAGGTGGAGGGTCTGTCATGGTCATGGTCCTCGGATGGGGCCACAGTGTCTCCTGACCCCTCCTGTCTCAGCCTCCAGTATTTATGCTGCAGTAGTTTATGTGTCGGGGGGCTAGGGTCAGTTTGTTATATCTGGAGTACTTCTCCTGTCCAATTCGGTGTCCTGTGTGAATTTAAGTGTGCGTTCTCTAATTCTCTCTTTCTCTCTCTCGGAGGACCTGAGCCCTAGGACCATGCCCCAGGACTACCTGACATGATGACTCCTTGCTGTCACCAGTCCACCTGGCCGTGCTGCTGCTCCAGTTTCTTTCAACTGTTCTGCCTTATTATTATTCGACCATGCTGGTCATTTATGAACATTTGAACATCTTGGCCATGTTCTGTTATAATCTCCACCCGGCACAGCCAGAAGAGGACTGGCCATCCCACATATGCTCTCTCTAATTCTCTCTTTCTTTCTCTCTCTCGGAGGACCTGAGCCCTAGGACCATGCCCCAGGAATACCTGACATGATGACTCCTTGCTGTCCCCAGTCCACCTGACTGTGCTGCTGCTCCAGTTTCAACTGTTCTGCCTTATTATTATTCGACCATGCTGGTCATTTATGAACATTTGAACATCTTGACCATGTTCTGTTATAATCTCCACCCGGCACAGCCAGAAGAGGACTGGCCACCCCACATAGCCTGGTTCCTCTCTAGGTTTCTTCCTAGGTTTTGGCCTTTCTAGGGAGTTTTTCCTAGCCACTGTGCTTCTACACCTGCATTGCTTGCTGTTTGGGGTTTTAGGCTGGGTTTCTGTACAGCACTTTGAGATATCAGCTGATGTACGAAGGGCTATATAAATAAATTTGATTTGATTTGATTTGATACTGGGTCAGCATTTGTAGTGCAGGAATGTGGGGTGAGAGTCAGGAAACATATTACCGATCATCTGGCTGTATATACGGAGGAGATGATAGCCATACTGTTGGCCTTGCTGTGGGTGGAGGAAGTTAAGCCAGAAAGAGTAGTTATTTGCTCTGATTCATGTACAGTGTTAAGGAGTCTCCAGTCCTTTATATCACGTAGCAGACAAGACCTGCTTTATGAGGTGCTACAAACCCATGGCAGGAGTAAACAAATGGGTATACAGATAATATTTACATGGGTCCCAACTCATGTGGGAGTGGAGGGGAACAAGGCAGTTGATGTACTGGCTAAACAAGCACTAAGTAGTGGAGATGTTGATGTGGTAGTGTAAATGAGCAAGGCATAGGCAGTAAGCATGATATGGACAGTGATGGTGGAGAAATGGCAGGAGCAGTGGAATAGAGATACTAAGGGCAGTTGGGGAGGGGAGAATGGCGGGAAGGGACAGAAGAGAGGAGGCTATATTTACAAGATTAAGGGTGGGCCACAGCCAGTTGAATAATACTTTACATGTGATAGGAAAGCATCCAACAGGAAAATGTGAGTAATGCCAGGAAACAGAGACAGTGGAGCATGTATTGATACAGTGTGGACATTATTGGAAGGAAGGAGAGAGGATGAGAACTAGTATGATAGATAAGGGGATACAGGAAATTAGTTTAAAGAGTACATTGAGTAGAAAGTCATTAGATATAGTCTTAAATATTTTGTAATCTTCTTTAAGAGCAAAGTGGCTGGCAGGTAGGATTTCGTTTCTCCCTGTCTCTGGCCCACACTCCAGTACAGTAGGTGGCGGTAATGCACCATAACGTTGGATGCCAATCGCCGATAAACCCCACCGAAGAAGAAGAAGGAGCCAAGGTAAGTTTCTAGCTAGCATTAAACTTATCTTGTAAAAAACAATCAATCTTCACATAATCACTAGTTAACTACACATGGTTGATGATATTACTAGGTTACCTAGCTTGTCCTGCGTTGCATATAATTAATGCGGTGCCTGTTAATTTCTCAATGAATCACAGCCTACTTCAATTTTGCCAAACGGGTGATGATTTAACAAAAGCACAGTCGTGAAAAAAGCACAATCTTTGCACAAATGTACCTAACCATAAACATCAACGCCTTTCTTAAAATCAATACACAAAAGTATATTTTTTTAAACCTGCATATTTAGTTAAAATAAATTAATGTTAGCAGGCAATATTAACTAGGGAAATTGTATCACTTCTCTTGCGTTCAGTGCAAGCAGAGTCGTATCAAATCAAATCAAATTTTATTGGTCACATACACATGGTTAGCAGATGTTAGTACGAGTGTAGCGAAATGCTTGTGCTTCTAGTTCCAACAGTGCAGTAATATCTAACAAGTAATCTAACAAATCCCCAAAAACGACCTAATACACACAAATCTAGAGTGGTGAATGAGAATATGTACATATAAGTATATGGATGAGCGATGGCTGTTGAACAGTCTGATGGCCTTGAGATAGAAGCTGTTTCTCAGTCTCTCTGTCCCAGCTTTGATGCACCTGTACTGACCTCGCCTTCTGGATGATAGCTGTGTGAACAGGCAGTGGCTCGGGTGGTTGTTGTCCTTGACAATCTTTTTGGCCTTCCTGTGACATTGGGTGCTGTAGGTGTCATGGAGGGCAGGTAGTTTGCCCCCAGTGATGCGTTGTGCAGACCGCACCACCCTCTGGAGAGCCTTGCGGTTGAGGGCGTTGCAGTTTCCATACCAGGTGGTGATACAGCCCGACAGGACGCTCTCAATTGTGCATCTATAGAAGTTTGTCAGGGTTTTGGGTGACGAGCCAAATTTCTTCAGCCTCCTGAGGTTGAAGAGGCGCCTTCTTCATCACACTGTCTGTGTGGGTGGACTATTTCAGTTTGTCTGTGATATAGATGCCCAGGAACTTAAAACGTTCCACCTTCTCCACTGCTGTCCCTTCGATGTGGATAGGGGGCTGCTCCCTCTGCTGTTTCCTGAAGTCCACAATCATCTATTTTGTTTTGTTGATGTTAAGTTAGAGGTTGTTTTCCTGACACCACACTCCGAATGCCCTCACCTCCTCCCTGTAGGCTGTCTCGTCGTTGTTGGTGATCAAGCCCACTACTGTTGTGTTGTCTGCAAACTTGATGATTGAGTTGGAGGCGTGCATGGTCACGCAGTCATGGGTGAACAGGGAGTACAGGAGAGGGCTGAGCACACACCCTTGTGGGGCTCCAGCGTTGAGGGTCAGTGAAGTGGAGATGTTGTTTCCTAACTTCACCACCTGGGGGCGGCCCGTCAGAAAGTCCAGGACCCAGTTGCACAGGGAGGGGTTGAGACCCAGGGCCTCCAGCTTGATGATGAGCTTGGAGGGTACTATGGTGTTGAATGCATAGGTATTATTTTTTGTCCAGGTGGGATAGGGCAGTGTGCAGTGTGATGGCGATTGCGTCATCTGTGGACCTATTGGGGCGGTATGCAAACTGAAGTGGGTCTAGGGTGTCAGGTAAGGTAGAGGTGATATGATCCTTGACTAGTCTCTCAAAGCACTTCATGATGACAGAAGTGAGCTCTACGGGGCGATAGTCACTTAGTTCAGTTACCTTTACTTTCTTGGGTACAAGAACAATGGTGGGCATCTTCAAGCAAGTGGGGACAGCAGACTGGGATAGGGAGAGATTAAATATGTCCATAAACACACCAGCCAGCTGGTCTGCGCATGCTCTGAGGATGCCTCTAGGGATGCCGTCTGGGCCAGCAGCCTTGCGAGGGTTAACAAGTTTAAATGTTTTACTCACGTCAGCCACTGAGAAGGAGAGGGGGGGCTCAGTCTTTGTTAGCGAGCCGCGACGGTGGACCGGTACTATCCTCAAAGCGGGCAAAGAAGGTGTTTAGTTTGTCTGGAAGTGTGACGTCGATATCCGCAACGTGGCTGTTTTTGTAGTCCGTGCTATCCTGTAACCCTGCCACATACATCTTGTGTCTGAGCTTAGAATTGCGACTCCATCTTGACCCTGTATGGCATTTTGCTTGTTTGATTGCATTGTGGAGGGAATAACTACACTGTTTATATTCAGCCATATTTCCAGACTTCTTTCCATGGTTCAGTGTGGTGGATCGCGCTTTCAGTTTTGAGCGAATGCCGCCATCCATCCACGGTTTCTGGTTAGGGTAGGTTTTAATAGTCACAGTGGGTACGACATCTCTAATGCACAGTCAGCGTATAAGGTCAATGTTGTTCTCTGAGGCTGACCGGAACATATTCCAGTCCACGTGATCAAAACAATCTTGGAGCGTGGCTTCCGATTGGTCAGACCAGCGTTGAATGGTTCTCATCACTGATACATCCTGTTTGAGTTTTTGCCTATAAGCCGGGACGAGCAAGATGGCATTGTGGTCGGATTTGCCAAAGGGAGGGCAGGGGAGGGCTTTGTATGCATCGCGGAAGTTAGAGTAGCAGTGGTCGAGAGTATTAGCCCTGAGAGGCCAAGATGACGGCTTGAACAGACACTTTTTTACCGAGCCCCGCACTAAACTTCAGAAAGATTGTGAAAAAAACAAGTTTACAGTCATTACTATTACTGTTTTAAATCTTTTTTTTATCCCTAATTAATTTTAAAAAATGTTTATTTTTATTTTTAATTTTACCCCGTTTTCTCCTCAATTTCGTGGTATCCAATTGTTTAGTAGCTACTATCTTGTTTCATCGCTACAACTCCCGTACGGGCTCGGGATAGACGAAGGTTGAAAGTCATGCGTCCTCCGATACACAACCCAACCAATCCGCACTGCTTCTTAACACAGCGCGCATCCAACCCGGAAGCCAGCCGCACCAATGTGTCAGAGGAAACACAGTGCACCTGGCAACCTTGCGCACATTTATGAAGATTTTACACTATTGTGGAGAGATGGACTGCTTGAATTCTTTACCTACGATAGAAATAAGCTGAAACAATTTTATGTAATTAATTTCATTATACTTTTGGTAAAATTTCATATTCACAAATGTAAATTTACAAACAAAACACCATATTTTCTTACCTTACGAAAATAAATTGAACTATATTTTAAGACAATTAAATACTCTACTAACACAAAAGCTGTTTGGAATTATAAGTGTACAGTATGTACTGTATGTGTGTAAGGTGATATTGTACCCCCTAGCCCAATTGTTCTTTGTATATTATTTTTATATACTTGTGTTCCCACATGTACTTCCTGTATGGATTTGTTTTGAATCAAATTTTTTTTTTTATATATATATTTTTTTTAAAGAGTATTTGCCCTTTGTGAAATCAATATGCTGATAAAATGTAGGTAGCATTGTTCTCAATGATTTGTTAACATTTCCAGCTACAATAAATGCAGCCCCCGGACAGTTTGCAGCAATTTGGGCCGCCTGGCTCGTTCCAAAATGTGTGAAGACTATTTCTTTCTAACAAAGACCGTAATTAATTTGCCAGAATTGAACATAATTATGACATAACATTGAAAGTTGTGCAATGTAACAGCAATATTTAAACTTAGGGTTGCCACCCGTTCTGAAGAAATACAGAACGGTTCCGTATTTCACTGAAAGAATAAACGTTTTGTTTTCGAAATGAGTTTCTGGATTTGACCATATTAATGACCAAAGGCTCGTATTTCTGTGTTTATTATATTATAATTAAGTCTATGATTTGATATTTGATAGAGCAGTCTGAGCGGTAGTAGGCAGCAGCAGGCTTGTAAGCATTCATTCAAACAGCACTTTACTGCGTTTGCCAGCAGCTCATAGCAATGCTTGAAGCACAGCGCTGTTTATGACTTCAAGCCTATTAACTCCCGAGATTAGGATGGCAATACTAAAGTGCCTATAAGAACATCCAATAGTCAAGGGTATATGAAATACAAATGGTATAGAGGGAAATAGTTGACATGTCATAATTCTTATAACTACAACCTAAAACTTCCCAATTGGGAATATTGAAGACTCATGTTGAAAGGAACTACCGGCTTTCATGTTCTCATGTTCTGAGCAAGGAACTTAAAACTTTAGCTTTTTTACATGGCACATATTGCACCTTTACTTTCCAACACTTTGTTTTTGCATTATTTAAGACTAAATTGATTTTATTTATGTATTATATTAAGTTAAAATAAAAGTGTTCATTGTTCATTCAGTAACGTTGTAACTGTCATTATTACAAATATATATATACAAATTGTCCGATTGATCGGTATCGGCTTTTTTTGGTCCTCCAACAATCGGTATCGGCTTTGAAAAATCCTAATTGGTCAACGTCTACTTCAAAGCCTCTCAATGGCCAATACAAGCCATCAGCAGTGCAGGGTTTATATACAGTGCCTTGCGAAAGTATTCGGCCCCCTTGAACTTTGCGACCTTTTGCCACATTTCAGGCTTCAAACATAAAGATATAAAACTGTATTTTTTTGTGAAGAATAAACAACAAGTGGGACACAATCATGAAGTGGAACGACATTTATTGGATATTTCAAACTTTTTTAACAAATCAAAAACTGAAAAATTGGGCGTGCAAAATTATTCAGCCCCCTTAAGTTAATACTTTGTAGCGCCACCTTTTGCTGCGATTACAGCTGTAATACGCTTGGGGTATGTCTCTATCAGTTTTGCACATCGAGAGACTGACATTTTTTCCCATTCCTCCTTGCAAAACAGCTCGAGCTCAGTGAGGTTGGATGGAGAGCATTTGTGAACAGCAGTTTTCAGTTCTTTCCACAGATTCTCGATTGGATTCAGGTCTGGACTTTGACTTGGCCATTCTAACACCTGGATATGTTTATTTTTGAACCATTCCATTGTAGATTTTGCTTTATGTTTTGGATCATTGTCTTGTTGGAAGACAAATATCCGTCCCAGTCTCAGGTCTTTTGCAGACTCCATCAGGTTTTCTTCCAGAATGGTCCTGTATTTGGCTCCATCCATCTTCCCATCAATTTTAACCATCTTCCCTGTCCCTGCTGAAGAAAAGCAGGCCCAAACCATGATGCTGCCACCACCATGTTTGACAGTGGGGATGGTGTGTTCAGCTGTGTTGCTTTTACGCCAAACATAACGTTTTGCATTGTTGCCAAAAAGTTCAATTTTGGTTTCATCTGACCAGAGCACCTTCTTCCACATGTTTGGTGTGTCTCCCAGGTGGCTTGTGGCAAACTTTAAACGACACTTTTTATGGATATCTTTAAGAAATGGCTTTCTTCTTGCCACTCTTCCATAAAGGCCAGATTTGTGCAATATATGACTGATTGTTGTCCTATGGACAGAGTCTCCCACCTCAGCTGTAGATCTCTGCAGTTCATCCAGAGTGATCATGGGCCTCTTGGCTGCATCTCTGATCAGTCTTCTCCTTGTATGAGCTGAAAGTTTAGATGGACGGCCAGGTCTTGGTAGATTTGCAGTGGTCTGATACTCCTTCCATTTCAATATTATCGCTTGCACAGTGCTCCTTGGGATGTTTAAAGCTTGGGAAATATTTTTGTATCCAAATCCGGCTTTAAACTTCTTCACAACAGTATCTCGGACCTGCCTGGTGTGTTCCTTGTTCTTCATGATGCTCTCTGCGCTTTTAACGGACCTCTGAGACTATCATAGTGCAGGTGCATTTATACGGAGACTTGATTACACACAGGTGGATTGTATTTATCATCATTAGTCATTTAGGTCAACATTGGATCATTCAGAGATCCTCACTGAACTTCTGGAGAGAGTTTGCTGCACTGAAAGTAAAGGGGCTGAATAATTTTGCACGCCCAATTTTTCAGTTTTTGATTTGTTAAAAAAGTTTGAAATATCCAATAAATGTCGTTCCACTTCATGATTGTGTCCCACTTGTTGTTGATTCTTCACAAAAAAATACAGTTTTATATCTTTATGTTTGAAGCCTGAAATGTGGCAAAAGGTCGCAAAGTTCAAGGGGGCTGAATACTTTCGCAAGGCACTGTACATAATTAATTGCCTCCCACATTAACAGTGCTGTTGATAGGTCTGGGACCTTCTATACTGTGACTTGTACAGTGTACATGTGTGTGTGTTGACATGCAAATGACTTGTTATGAGTGCAGAATGATGTGCAAATATTGATAAAAGCAGCGCGTGAATTCTTCATATTATATTTTGGAGAAATTATATTTCATTAATAGTACACTGAATTGCTGTTTTACTTCAAATTAAAGCTGCAATTTGTAACTTTTTGGTATTCTCTAATCTACACTTCCTTGTTGTCGCATAAACTGAAATTAAGCGAACTATTCGATTTCTGCATAGTGTATTTTAAAAATGTTATAACCTACATTAACATTTCTCAGTAGGCAAGGTGACATAATGTAACAAGCCGTTCTATCCCCACCATAGATCACTGACACAATAGGACTAATGTAAACACTGTTAGTGATTCACTGATAAAAGAGTCATGTTACCACTGAATCAACCCATGTTATCAAACATACTGGCACTGCCAGTCAGTGTACAATAGGGTAGGGTACATAAGAATACTGATGTACCAGTTCAAATACCTGACTGTTATTTGATAATTGGCCAGAAACTATAGGCTCACACCCAACGGTGCTTACATAAAACAAGTGTCAGACCAGTTCCTTATCACAATGACTAATATGACTAATATGAAAAGAATGCTACCAAACAAGCTGCCTGTAGTAGCAGAGCAGGTCAGAAGATGCTACTTATTGTGAATGGATAAAACAAGCTTGCCCACACTGTTTACATCATAGAGAACATCACATCCAACATTATCCATAATGTACGTAAAAACATATAATAACCTATAAATAACACAACTACCATTTTAAGGGAAATGCTACTGAAGAAGTTACATAAATTACAAACAGACATACACATGGCTGTAAACAATAATACTCCAGTATAGTTGACCCGCACTTGGCATCATCAGAATGTAAGCCTGGGTTCCCGCTGTGTCATCTCCTCCACCTCTTCTGGGCTGAGCTCATTACCTCTCAACCTAGAAAGAAAACAATTATTCACTTAACTCTAATTTACAGTATTTGGATTAGAGACCTTCTTAAGTGATTAGAGATCCAATCTTCACATGTATGGGGAGGTATGGTGAGGCATAGGAGACTACAGCATACTGTACTGTATGTATAGGACATAACACTTTGTAAATGACATTTCTCAGCCAGTATATAGCTGTCTAAATGATCAAAGCATTATGTTAACATACCACACTGCCTTCACACTAGTGTTGCTTTCAAGAGCCAGTATTAGACACTCCACACCTTTTCTTGTGATGCAGTTTTTGGTTAACCTGTGGAGGAGTGAAAGATGTGTTTAGCACAATCACCAATGTATAGCACAACCACAAGTATCAAAATGTCAGTTGAGGCAAAACGGGATGTGAGTAGCTGCAAAGTCTTTTTCAGTATTCAAGATGCGCTATCAATATACTCACCACAGCTCCTCTAGCGTACTGTTCTTGATGAGTGGGGCAAGAGCACATGCTCCTGCATTGCCAACACCATTGTCTACCAGGCTGCCATGAAACATACATCTGACAGTAAGATTTATTCCTATGTGGAAGTATTTTAATGATAACAGGGCTGTCTGGACATATAGTTGCCCATGATAGTATGGATGTGTTAGTAGTGTTCATGTTTCAACCTATAATTAGTCTAACATTACCTGAGCCACACCAAGGTTTGGCTGTCTTTGAGAGCATTGGCAATGGCCTCTGCACCTTTATCGCCTATTTTATTTCCCCAAAGCCTAAAAAACAGAGAGAAGATTAAAATTGTCAACCAGATATATTATTACAGCATTGTGATAGGCATAAAAACAACTTTGTAATTCTCAGAGAGATAGTCTGCTTCCTACCCCAAGAACTGTAGTGACCGATTGAACCTCAGTCCCTCCGCCAGTTGCCCTGCCCCTGCTGCTGTGATGTTATTGTTTCCCAGCCTGCAATGCAAAGTCAGAGAAAGTGTTCGATTGAATATGGTATTAGCGATTGCTGTGTGAGGTAACATTGTACAGTATCTTATATGGTGAGAGTTGAAAAATATCCTCACCTTAGAGAGAGAAAATTCTGTTTCATCTTCAGGAGGTGAGCGAAGCACTCTGTGCAGGCATCAGTTAGCTTGTTGTTGAAGAGCCTTTCAGAGACATTAATCCAGATCAATAAAGGCAATAACCTCATCAGTTTTCTTTTTTACATCTGCATATTTGACATAGCCATAGCATAGCCTAGCTATAGGTCACCTGACAGTGGAAAATAGATTTGGCCATACTCACGCAATCTTCTGAAAGTGCTCACACTGGATGCCTTTTTCAATCAATTTACGAATTCCCTCATCTGATATGTTATTGTGTCTCAGGCTGAGGGAGTGAAATAAAAAATAGTCTTATTATTAGGCTTTAGTTTAGTGTCCTGCGTGTTGTGTTAATCCCATAGTGAGTGCCATAGTAAATAGCATGGTAAAGCTTTCCACACTTACTATACAGAGTGGCAGACATGCAGGCAAGGCAGCAGCTGCTCCACGCCAACGTCTCCTACATAGTTGTAGTCTAGCTGAAGCCCCACAGGGTTCCTAAGGTGCTGGAGAACGTAGGCCAGTGCAGTACACTCCCCAGGGCCTATGTTACAATAGGTCAGCTTCAGGTGTTCCACCTCTAGCTTAGCCATAGTGTCTCTGGCGATCCTGCTTTCCTGCATCTCATGGATGCACTTGATGAGCCACACGAAGCCCGGCATGGCGTGCATGCTCTTCTTCTCCCCCTCCACGGGCCGAGGGATGGATTTAAAGTGCTTCTGTATGCCTTTGGACAGGCACGTCACCACCTGCTTGGACTTCCTGTCCAGAGTGGGCCCAGGGCAGGAGAGGAGCAGCAGGCTTCGGTGGCGCTGAGCCAAGAGCCCAGACACAAAAGTGGCTGTTATCTGGAGGTTGGGTGTCTCTGCTGCCTTATTGGCCTCCTTCAAGGCCCCTTCTTGTTGGGTCAAGCAGTGCCCCAGACACGCCCTGTGAAAGCCAGGCTGTTGCTGCCTGTCCTGCAGCTGAAAGAGCTTAGGGATGGTGGAGCGGTCCGAGTTATTGTTCAGGACAATGTAGAGAGCAGCAAAGAAGCACTGCATGGTAATGTGCAGGAACTCGTAGTGTTTGCAGTTAGTGGAGGAGGAGAGGTCTTTACTACGGATGAGGAACCCCATGCAGATATCTTCCTCTGTCACCCCACACTTCTGTAGCTCTGTGCCTGTGAAGATGTAACAAGAGGCCCCCAGGCCCTCCATGGCTAGCTGCCCCAGATGCAGGGCAGTATCCTGGTGCTCCTGCACCCATCCTATCCCCATCGTGTTCCTCTGAGAGGCCCGGCGCTGGAAGAAGTGCTGCAGGATCATGAGGTAAACGTCTGTGATGGTCTGGGGACTGCCCTCTCCCTCTCCACAGCCCAGCAGCTCCTTATAACACTTGGACACAATCCAGCAGAAAACCGGGATGTGACACAGGCCCAGTAGAGCTGTGTTGCTTCGTAGACACTCCAGGACCCTGGTGGCCACCGTCGGGTCGCGATGATACTTCCTCACGAAGCAGTCGATCCCGCCGGGCGAGAAGCCTTTCAAGAGGACTTCCTTGCGAAGGTACCGCTTCAGGGTGGGACCCACTGCCTCTGGCCGGCTGGTCACCACCTTAGGATGAGGATAAACTTTATTATCCCTGAGGGGAAAATTGTCTCTATACAGGAACTGCTTTATACAAAATAAACACTATACATTACCCAGTTGACACATACACAATACATACATTGCACATAAAAATCCTACACATCTCATTTAGCCGTATACATAAAACATACCTTCCTCACCCCCTTCATGAGGGATCCCTGCAGCAAGTTGAAGAGCAGGGTGGGGACTGGGGCACACTGGGTGGGGCAGCAGTGCCTCTGCTCTGAGTCTGAGAAGCTCTGCATGAGCTCGTCCAGGCCGTCGAAGGTGAAGAGTATGAGGTGCGGATGGTCCAGGATGAACTGAAAGATTCGGTCCTGGTCCCCGTCCGGCCAGCAGCAGTGCAGGAACAGCAGCTCTCTGAGAGACAGCTCCCTCTGTTCCGAGCTCAGCCTGCGGCAGCTGAAGGAAAAGAGGAGGAAGAAATCATGTAGAGCCGCCCCCCTGGCCCAAAGGAGGTGCAGCCTCTGGAGAAGGGTGCTCTTCCCACTGCCTGCCTCCCCAGAGACTAGCACAGTGTCAGCCTCCTGGTTCAGGGTGCCCACCAGGCCCACCACGTCCTCCAGCCCCAGAGCACCAGTCTGGGCCTCACTGTCACCCTGGGCAAGCTCCAGCTGACCCTCTGTGTAGATGTCTTCTAGAGACAGACTGCTGGTTCCTCCATACGTTCTGAGGAAATGTGACTGGGCCGACACAGTGCTGCGCAGCTTCTTCTGATAGGACAAGCATTCTGCAGCAGCACACAAATAATAAGAATGTTTGAAATACACAGGACATCATAGCAAACAAAATAATATCTAAGAAGTATTAGTGTAACACCTATGTATTAGTGCTGTATGCAAACGACTTGCAAGTAGCCGTGTGACTTTTAGTGCTTTGTGATATAATACAGTACCTTTGGGAGGAGCCTCTTGGTTAGATGGTGAGGGATGGTCCTCTGTTTGCTGAAAGTATTGCAGTAGGACCTTTGCTGCAGGCTCCCCCTTTGATCTGACCTGGTCCAGTAGATGCCTTGCCTACATGACAAAGAAGTCAATTAATTCACATTCACCCCTACTATCTGAACCTAAATAACATGTCTACTTACAAAAAAAGTCAAAGGACAGCATGACCTGTTTGGATTCAAAGATGTGCAAACTGGAACTTAATTTCCGGGACAGGGAAGTTGTGTAATATCATAGCAGAAATGTAGATATAAATAAAGCTGTTATACTGGTCTCAGGGTGCGGTTGGTTACCTGTTGTGAGGGGGTGTACACAGGTAGCTGCACTTCATTGCAATCAGATGGTGTAAAGCTGCCCGTATGCAGCAGGACCTCCAGAGCTCCTTCAATATGGTGCCTTAGCCTCCTCACCAGATCAGGCCTGTCTGTCTGGAGGGTCTGGATAGCTGTACCATGTAGTTCTTTTGTATCATCTCTTGTATTTTCTAGATCGTCAGTACGACAGTTTCCAAAAGAGAGGCCAGCTCTTTGGGCCTCAGGGAGGACCTGGTTGAAAGCAATACAATTAAATAAAAATGTAATGATCTGTATCTATGTAATGATTTGTATCTATGTAATGATCTGTATCTTCAATGATCTTTATCTATGTAATGATCTGTATCTTTGTAATGATTTGTATCTATGTAATGATCTGTGTCTTTGTAATGATCTTTATCTATGTAATGATCTGTATCTTTGTAATGATTTGTATCTATGTAATGATCTGTATCTTTAATGATCTTTATCTATGTAATGATCTGTATCTTTGTAATGATTTGTATCTATGTAATGATCTGTATCTTTAATGATCTTTATCTATGTAATGATCTGTATCTTTAATGATCTTTATCTATGTAATGATCTGTATCTTTGTAATGATTTGTATCTATGTAATGATCTGTATCTTTAATGATCTTTATCTATGTAATGATCTGTATCTTTGTAATGATTTGTATCTATGTAATGATCTGTATCTTTAATGATCTTTATCTATGTAATGATCTGTATCTTTAATGATCTGTATCTATGTAATGACCTGTATCTTTGTAATTATTTGTATCTATGTAATGATCTGTATCTATGTAATGATCTGTATCTTTGTAATGATCTGTATCTATGTAATGATCTGTACCTATGTAATGATCTGTATCTTTGGGACATGGCAACTGATTTGTAACGCTCAACATTTTTGCCTAGTGGCTTTTTACTAAGGAACACCTGCTTTTTCCATGACAGGTGAATCCATGTGAAAGCTATGATCCCTTATTAAATTCACTTCAATCAGTGTAGATGAAGGGGAGGAGACAGGTTAAATAATTATTTTTAAGCCTTGAGACAATAGAGACATGGATTGGGTATGTGTGTGCCATTCAGAGGGTGAATGGGCAAGAAAAAAGTTAAGTGCCTTTGAACAGGGTAGTAGGTGCCAGGCGCACCGGTTTGAGTGTGCAAAGAACTGCAATGCTGCTTTTCACACAGTTTCCTGTGTGTATCAAGAATGGTCCACCACCCAAAAGACATCTAGCCAACTTGACACAACTGTGGGAAGCATTGGAGTCAACATGGGCCAGCATCCCTGTGGAACGCTTTTGGCACCTTGTAGAGTCCATGCCCTGACAAATTGAACAAGTATTTGATACACTGCCAATTTTGCAGGTTTTCCTACTTACAAAGCATGTAGAGGTCTGTAATTTTTTATCATAGGTACACTTCAACTGTGAGAGACGGAATCTACTTAAAAATCATACAATGTGATTTTCTGGATTTTTGTTTTAGATTCCGTCTCTCACAGTTGAAGTGTACCTATGATAAAAAATTACAGACCTCTACATGCTTTGTAAGTAGGAAAACCTGCAAAATTGGCAGTGTATCAAATACTTGTTCTCCCCACTGTACATCAGTAATGAGTCTGTTCAAAACATGCTCATACATTCTTTAGAACGGCATCACCTGTGAAGAGCTGTGCCTACATATCTTACCTGTTTGAAAGCAGCCAGGAGCAGTCGACAGGTCTCATCTCCCTTGGTGTAAACCAGATCTAGTAGCACCCTTGTGTTGGCACACAGACCACGGCATGGTACCAGTACATTCTGGTAGTCCTCCCAGAACAGCATGCCCCAGGACAGGAGTAGGTCCAATACACTCTCCAGACCCTCAGAAGAGCCACCACAGCACAGGGCATTCAGCAGCTCTGCTCTCTGCCTCAGGACCAGCTGCCGGGCACTCATACAGATGTAGGATCTTAATTTGAGCCACTTTGCTACAGCAGGAAAATAATCTTGCAGCAACAGGAAATGTGAATTATTATGTGGATTATAATTAATGGACATTTCAGTAGGGGTTGTTAAATGTTTTGTTAGGGAAAATCAAGTCTAAAAATGCACACAGGCACAGCTTCAAGTCTGCCACCGCATCATGCCACAGTCACATGATTTACTCTCATTTCCTCTGTGATGTCAAGGAATAAAAATAAATGGATCACCAAAAAGGGAAATGTATGAACACAATCCAAAATTGATCACAAATTTCAATACGATTGACTTGGAAAAATACAGATAAAGTCAAACAAGTTTAGAGAAGGCAAAGAGATAGCTAATGTCATATATTGAATTGTGCATAGAGAGTAAGTAACAGGTGAGTAACAGGTGAATCCAAAACGAGATGATAAGCCTCAAAGGCAACTGTGACACCTGCATTTAACTTTACATCTGTAATAGACCATAGATAAAATTGTAACTTACGTTTCAGCGGGAGACTTGTCTGACTTCTTCGAGATCATCATCTGTCTACTCGAGTGCGAAACAGAATGGTCCACGCAAATGGTCAGGCAGAATCGTCAACTCCTGTCTCTCTTCCTCATTCCACAATTCGTCATTCCTCATTTCGCTAAATTGCCCGCTGTAAATGATGGCTTTTTCCTAAACCATTTAATAACGAATCGATAAACATATTAACTTATTATTTCAAGGTGAAGCATTTGCAAGTTCTCTAAAAGTATTGTATTATTGAGCGCTATTTAATTATGAGAAACCACATGTGCATGTACCTTTTATTTACAGGGAAAGTGAAAGTGACATGTCACGTTTAGAATTTGTCTAAATACTGGCTCTTTATTCCAATGATTAATGTCCCTTCAAATAGGTCTGTTAGAGCCCCACGTATTTTGCACAAAAAAAAAATATATATATATATATATATATCAGTTGTAAGTGTAAATGTGACAAATCGAAAATGATGAGTTTCTATAAACCTCGCGCGCAATGTAGATATCAAAGAACGCGCAGTTTGGGGGTAGGAGTAGTGGATGAAACCATTCACTTCAGGAAAAGGGGTGATATAAATAAAGTTTCCTTTCATTATGCGTTGCTGAATCCATACGAATATTTGCTGCCATTGTAGTAAGGTTGGCAATATGAGAGGTCTTCAGACTTTTCTTTGAAAGAACAACTAGTGGGTTTTGAGTGCTTCTCCCCTGTTTGGGAAGTTGGTTTGCCCGCTCCTGAGTCTGAGATAGATATTCTGAGAGCAGTGAGGGTGAGGCTGTGACCCTCCTGTCAATGCCTGTCATCAATGTTTGATATATTTTACTGCAGATAAAAACCGAGTCCTGAAGTGTGGGCGTCCGTGTGCCTTTCTTCTGGGGGGCTACGTGAAGTTGGTGACCCGGATCTACAAGATCTGCCATCGCCAATCACAGCAGTGCTCCAGAGAAGAGGACTACACCTTCCGTCAACTTCATGAGACAGTCAATTTAAATATGTCCACACCAAAAAATCCAGGTACTCTGGTCAAGCCCAATGGTGATCCACCACTTTTACTGGTGAGTGAGGACTTATAACCTAGGGGAGTTAACTGTGATATTGTAACCCCCAGTATTGGTAGGGGGGCTCATATAGCTAGAATGGTAGAGCATAGCTTTACTGGGCGTGCTGGTGTAACATCAGTAAATGAACAAGAGGATGTTATTGATCAAACAACATGTCAGAGTGATGGATATGATAAATACTCCAATGATGATGAATACCTTACGCAGCAGAGTGTTATGCTTGATTTAGTCAAGCAGATGGGTCAAGAGATTGGTCACGGTATTGTTTCGAGTCTGTCAGCAAGTAATATCACTCCATCCAAGGTATCTGCCGACACTGTCCCAGTGTGCATGCCAGATTGGTCCAAGGTTAACTTTGTCATGAAATCTGACATGTGTGAGCCACCCACTTTCAGAGTGATGGAACAGATAAATGTACTGTGTATGAGTGGCAGGAAATGATGAAGACTTACTTGGTAAAGAAAGGTCACAAAATGCCAGAGCAAGGTAATGAAATCATGGAGAGGTTAATGGGGAGGGCAAAGGATTTAGTCAAGATAGGAATCCGCAGCAACCCTCTTGTTCCATCAGCAGAGACCCTGAGGTTATTTTCAGTATTTTGAAACAGCATTTTGATGAGACCATCTCCTCTACTACGCCACTTCAAGATTTTTATGAAACCAAACCTTATCACGGGGAGAATAACTTAGACTACTGGGTGCGCCTTAACCGAGTAGCAGATCTAGCTAATGAATGTCTACAAAGACAGGGCAGACAGATGGATGACGTGGGTCATGCGGTCGCCATGATATTTGTGAAGCACTGCCCCAATCATGAACTGTACACAGCATTCGGATGCAAGCCTAGGGAGAAATGGACAGTGGCTGAAGTTCAGGAATTGATAGACAGCCACCAAAATGACAGATTGGCTACAAGGAGGAAGCAAAACAGCAAAATATATTGACACTACAGGAAGACATCCACAAAACAGTGAGCCCAGAGCACCCCGTCCTTAGCTCAGCAGTTCAAGTTCAGAGTTGCAATGATCAGGTGACAATAACAAAACTTGTAACACTGCTAGAACAGTTTATTATGAACCAAAACGCTGCTCACCCTGCCACAAGAGGGCCCCGCAGAACTGTACAGCTGTCTCCCTCCTTCTCATGTACTATATGTAAAGATGTGGCTCAATCCACTCGGTCTCACTGTCTTAATGACCGCCTGTGCTTCAAATGTCACAATCCTGGCCATCAAACCATAGACTGCCCACAAAAGCAGGAGGTTAGAAGAGAGCGGCCACAAAATCAAGGTCCAGCTTTAAACTAATAGGTCTGCACCTTGAAGGGAAAGGTGCAGCTAAAAACTATAAATGAAACTGATCCTGAAATAGAACTGTCTTCATACAAAGAGAAAAATCAAGGCAACACAAATGTGATATATCAACGTACTCAGAGAATAACCGGCAATGAAAGTCTGTTCTATGCACCTGTGACCGTGCAAAGTTCAGTAGAACTGAGAGGACTCAGTTTATGTTAAGTGAATCTGCTGAGTATACATTGCTTCGAAACATGTCTTAACTGAAAGCTCGAAAATGTCCACTCCTGTAGTACTCGTGGGATGTGAAGGGCAACAGGTCAATCACAAATCTGAATATGAGCTCCATATCAAATTAATGAACTGCAAGATGCTGGTGCCAGTCTTAGTTATGCCAGGGCAAACTGATGATGTGATCATTGTAAAAAATGTACTGAAACATCCTCCATCAACTAAAAAGTTCAGATGGATATTGGAAAGCAACATCACAACCAGTCAATGGTCTTTCTGATGAATCAGATGCACTTCAAAGCATACTGGAAAATGTTGACCGTTGGCAAGGAAGTAAAATGCCCGAAAAAAAGTTGCCACTGTTGTTCTCAGCCAGTGTGTGACACTATTTATAAAACATGAACCCTTAGTCTGGGGTAGGCTGAAAGGAAAATAGCCCTTTTCCATTGGCAGTACTGTTATTGTAGAGCCCACAACGTCCCGAGCAGCACAGAGGAGTGTGTTAGTGGGTCGTACTGTATGCCTGCTGGAGGGTGACAAATGGATCCCCATGAGGTGTTTAATCTCCAAGATCGCCCGGTTACACTGAAGTGTAATGCAAAACTGGCCGATGTATTCCCCTGTAATAGCATTGGACGACCTGGAGTTAAACAGCAGCTGCTGTGGTCAATGTGATGACAAACAATATGTTGCACAGAATGTCATTGGAACCACAACTGAACAGGTAGAAAAACGCTCATATGCTGATGTGTTCAAAGACATGGGTCTGACGAATGTTGACATTGCCTCCTGTGGAGTATCAGATGAATGGAAACACAAGATGGCAGACCTGGTTGTGAAATATGACAGCATATTTTCCAGAGGGAAATTGGACTGTGGCGAAGCAAGAGACTTTGTGCATAGAATAAGACTGAAAGATGAGAGGCCTTTCAGACTTTCCTACCGCAGAAAAAAAGTATCTATATTAATGTTGCACAGAAAACTTGAGGGGCCAAATAAAACCACAGCCAGTTGAGGAACCCTGTCCTAAATCATCACATGAGAAACATGCAGTTTAAAGTCATTTGCCAATGGATTGGGAATGAAAGATGCTATGTCCATGGCAATAGATAAACACATGATTTGTATCTGGGTTTTGCACCCCTAAATATATTGTGACATTTACATTGTTTTCACAGCCCTTTAAGTAATGACAATATGTTGAAACATTTTATTATATGTATTAACAATAGTATGAATAGGATGTATACATACATGTAACGAAGTGAATGCAGCATTACTGCAAAAAAGGAGGCAAGTGGAAAGGGGAGAAAGTAGAGAACATGTCAGTCTGCCCTATTTTAATCACCAAAATACAAATCGGAAGATTTGTTCTATTTGAAATGTTCATAAAGTTGGGAGATGTCCATTGTCACCAGGGTGTCTGAGGTTATCTGTTACACAAAAGTTTGTATTGATTAATGTGATGACTGCTGCTCGTCGAATGATTAACCGTTTATAATTACGTGATTAAATGAATCAGGGAAGTATTAACTCATTAACCTGGGGCACCATGGGAAAGTTTAGTTTTATTGACTTTCTATTTCCCAAAATAACTCAAACAATATCAGAGTATCGATTTTACAACAGCCGCTAATTAATCAATTTCCTCTACAGTCTCATTCTGAACGTCACATAATCTGAGAATCTGCACAAACCAAAGTCTCATCAAATAAATCCGTACCCCACCAATTTAGTAGATTATTGATTTGCTAACAAGCTAAAATGATAATATAAGATACACATACACAAACACAGAGTCTAGGCTATTGATTAGAACTTAGTACGATAAAACAGGTCCCTAGCGGGCCAACACAATATGACACGTGTTACACAAAATGGGGATTTCAAAAGAGAGAGAGTGAGAGAGAGTGCACGAGAGAAAAATACACTTGGGTGCATTTGTCAGCTATGTGTCACGCCCTGACCTTAGTTATCTTTGTTTTCTTTATTATGTTGGTTAGGTCAGGGTGTGACATGGGTGGTTGGTTTAGTTTTTGTCATGTCTAGGGTTTTTGTATATCTATGGGGTTTTAGAATGCCTAGGTATATGTAGGTCTATGGTGGCCTGAATTAATTCTCAATCAGAGACAGCTGTTTATCGTTGTCTCTGATTGGGGATCCTATTTAGGTTGCCATTTTCCATTTTGGTTTGGTGGGTTATTGTCTATGTGTAGTTGCCTGTCAGCACTTGTGTCTTATAGCATAACGGTCATTTTGTTGTTATGTTAGTTTGTTTAGTGTTCTTCGTGTAAATAAAGAAGGTATTCTTATCACACTGCGCCTTGCTCTCCTCGTTATGACGAACGTGACAGAATAACCCACCAAACCAGGACCAAGCAGCGTGAAAAGGAGGAACAGCGCTTAATGGGGAAATGGACCTGGGAGGAGATATTAGATGGAGCAGGACCCTGGACACAGCCGGGGGAGTATTGCAGTCCTAAGGAGGAGTTAGAGGCAGCGAAAGTGGAACGGCGATACTACAAGGAGAAATACAGGAGAATAGAGGAACAGCGAAGATATGAAGGTACATGGCCAGCACGGAAGCCCGAGAGGCAACCCCAAGATTTTCTTTGGGGGAGGCACACGAGGAGATTGGCTGAGTCAGGTAGGAGACCTGAGCCAACTCCTCGTGCTTACCATGGGGAGCGTGTAACTGGTCAGGCACCTGTTATGCAGTGATGCTCACGGTGTCTCCAGTGCACTATTCTAGCCCGGTGCGCTCTATTCCAGCTCCTCGCATTTGCCAGGCTAGAATGGGCATTCAGCCAGGACGTATTGAGCCAGCTCTATGTTCTGGATCTCCAATGCGTCTTCACGGTCCAGTGTATCCTGTGCCCCACCCCGCACTCGCCTTGAGGTGCGTGTCCCCAGCCCGGTAGCACCAGTTCCGGCACCACGCACCAGGCCTACAGTGCGCATCCAGGGTCCAGTACGCCCTGTTCCTGCTCCTCGCACTCGCCCTGAGGTGCGTGTCCCCAGTCCGGTACCACCAGTGCCGGCACCACGCACCAGGCCTATAGTGCGCCTCGACAGTCCAGTACGCCCTGTTCCTCCTCCCCGCACTCGCCCTGAGGTGCGTGTCCACAGCCCGGTACCACCAGTGCCGGCACCACGCACCAGGCCTCCAGTGCGCCTCCAGCGTCCAACTAGCGGCTGGCCATGCCTCCCTCAACGGCTGGCCATGCCTTCCTCCTGGCTACTCCAACCCCGGCCAACAGCTCCGCCCCCCCGCAGCTACTCGCCCAAGCCTCCCCAGCTTTTCCTTCACCCATATCCAGACAGCAAATGTTCTGAAAGAGCTGCAAAACCTGGACCAGTACAAATCAGTTGGGCTAGACAATCTGGACCCTCTAGTTCTAAAACTATCCGCCGCCATTGTTGCAACCCCTATTACCAGCCTGTTCAACCTCTCTTTCGTACTGTCCGAGATCCCTAAACATTGGAAAGCTGCCGCAGTCATGCCCCTCTTCAAAGGGGGTGACACCCTAGACCCAAACTGTTACAGACCTATATCCATCCTGCCCTGCCTATCTAAAGTCTTCGAAAGCCAAGTTAATAAACAGATCAATGACCATTTCGAATCCCACCGTACCTTCTCCTCTGTGCAATCCGGCAGCCACGCTCAAGGTACTAAACGATATCATAATCGCCATCGATAAAAGACAGTACTGTGCAGCCGTCTTCATCGACCTAACCAAGGCTTTCGACTCTCTGACAATCCGTATTCTTATCGGCAAACTCAATAGCCTTGGTTTTTCTGACGACTGCCTCGCCTGATTCACCAACTACTTTACAGATAGTTCAGTGTGTCAAATCAAAGGGCATGTTGTCCAGACCTCTGGCAGTCTCTAAGGGGGTAGCACAGGGTTCAATTCTCGGGCCGACTCTTTTCTCTGTATATATCAATGATGTCGCTCTTGCTGCGGGCGATTCCCTGATCCACCTCTACACAGACGACACCATTCTGTATACTTCTGGCCCTTCCTTGGACACTGTGCTCACTAACCTCTAAACGAGCTTCAATGCCATACAACACTCCTTCCGTGGCCTCCAACTGCTCTTAAACGCTAGTAAAACCAAATGCATGCTTTTCAACTGTTCATTGCCCGCACCCGCCCGACTAGCATCACCACCCTGGACGGCTCTGACTTAGAATACGTGGACAACTACAAATACCTTGTCTGGCTATACTGTAAACTCTTCTTCCAGACTCATATTAAATATCTCCAATCAAAAATAAAATCTAGAATAGGCTTTATATTTCGCAACAAAGCCTCCTTCACTCACGCTGCCAAACTTACCCTAGTAAAACTGACTATCCTACCAATCCTCGACTTCGACGATGTCATCTACAAAATAGCTTCCAACACTCTACTCAACAAACTGGATGCAGTCTATCACAGTGCCATCCGTTTTGTTACCAAATCACCTTATACCACCCACCACTGTGACCTGTATGCTCTAGTCGGCTGGCCCTCGCTACATATTCGTCGCCAGACCCACTGGCTCCAGGTCATCTATAAGTCTATGCTAGGTAAAGCTCCGCCTTATCTCAGTTCACTGGTCACGATAACAACACCCACCCGTAGCACACGTTCCAGCAGGTTTATCTCACTGATCATCCCCAAAGCCAACACCTCATTTGGCCGCCTTTCCTTCCAGTTCTATGCTGCCAGTGACTGGAACGAATTGCAAAAATCGCTGAAGTTGGAGACTTATATTTCCCTCACCAACTTTAAACATCAACTATCTGAGCAGCTAACCAATCACTGCAGCTGTACATAGTCCATCTGTAAATAGCCCACCCAATCTACCTACCTCATCCCCATACTGTTTTTATTTTATTTACTTTTCTGCTCTTTTGCACACCAGTATCTCTACTTGCACATGTATCACTCTAGTGTTAATCTGTTCAATTGTAATTATTAGCTCCTATGGCCTATTTATTGCCTACCTCCTCATGCCTTTTGCACACACTGTATATAGACTTTCCTTTCTCTACTGTGCCATTGACTTGTTTGTGTAATTGGCTTGTTTATTGTTTACTCCATGTCTAACTCTGTGTTGTTGTCTGTGTCACACTGTTTTGCTTTATCTTGGCCAGGTCGCAGTTGCAAATGAGAACTTGTTCTCAACTAGCCTACCTGGTTAAATAAAGGTGAACAAAAAAAACAAAAAAAAAGGATCAGCTCTCCTTCTCCCTGGGCACGCCTCCATAAATGTATGACCTTTGTATATATTGCTGTTTCTAATTTAAAGTGAAAGCTAATAAGTATATATTGGTGATAGGATCATAGTATGAGTGTTATCGCTGAAGATTGTGTGATAATATTGCAGATCTGCTGTCGATTTGAAATCTAGCTCAGGCAGATACAACAAATTGCATTAGGCTGTATCAATGCATTTGTGCTTCATTGGCTAGTCAATTCAGGTGTGATAGTGCCAGGCTGGATAAACATGCTTTCTTACTGTTCACTTAAAAACAAATTAGGGAACATTGTATCACTTTGTACTTCTATAATAACTGCTATGTAACTGCTATGTAACTGCTGTGTAATTACAGTCTAGCGGTATTGGTTATTAGATAACAGCATAACTCCAGCCAACATGTTTCAGAACAATGTTGATACTGCATTTATCATTGTGTATTAGTTATTTATGTTTGAAGGCAGCTTGATGTAGTGTGACTAGATACACTCTCATTATTACTTAAAGTAGGCATCCATCTCACAACTGCTAAATGATTATGGATTGATAAGTGATTTGTAGTGAACCATGTAGCTTTACGCAATAGATTTATGAATACATTTAATTGATAATTCAAATATTGGACCTCATTCCTGTAAATCAATCATTTAATGTGCAAAAACCTTCCTCAATCATGAATAGTTATTGTCAGAAGAATCCATATTCCTCCTACCCCTGGGCGAGATCTTGCAACATCGTAAAGTTCACTTCCACTGCTATGCTGATGATAGTCCAGATGGCCATGTGATTAATTGTTCAGCAGTCTTACTGCCAAGTTGTCCGGGTGGCCATTTGATTAATTGTTCTAGTCATTCTATGACTTGGGTGACTGGAGTCTTTGACAATTTTTGGGGCCTTCACACTACTTAGGATGTCATTATGAACATAGACATAGTCTACAAAAATATGCCAGTAAAAACCATCAGTTAGAATTTCCTGTCCTGCACTGAGGAAATCTAACAGTTAAGGGGAGGAGTGTGTGGGAGGGGTCAAATGTGTAGAGTGTGTAGAGAGGGGTCAAATTCCTCTGACAACAAGGGGGCGGGATTTGATAAAAAATAACGGGGCACACAAAGAGTTTAGGGGCGTTGGTGGTTTTGCTCTGAATTTCGTCAAGGAAGTCAAAAGTAGACTATTTGAAAGATTATCGAAAATTTCAGAGATCTTAATAACATTCAACAGTTATGGCAGGTAAAACAAATATCATTGCATTGCATGGTTAGTAAAAACAAGACAATCTGGACTCTGATCTGCATGTTTGCTTTAAAAACAAACACAATATTTTTTGAGCCTTCCTCTGACACGACTTAGAGTGTCATTTTGAACACAGACATAAACTACAATAATGCCAGTAAAAACCATCAGTTAGAATGTCTTGTCCTGCACTGAGGAAATGTAATAGTTAAGAACCTTTGCATGTGAACAGCAATCTGCACAATATGCTCTTCCAAATAACATTTCAATCTATTTGATCAATTGGATTGTATTGCAGTAGGTTCAACAGTCTATTGCAAGACTGTTTACTCAAGTGTTCTTTTCAGATGAAGAGGCCGTGCCTGGTGCAGAGGGTCCCCTTGTCACAGTGACTTTTCAGAGAACTCCTCACAAAAAACAGAAGTACCTGGAGTCTGAACCCAAAGCATTGGGGGTAAATCATCCCGAGCAAATAAATGAAGTGTGGTCTGTGTAGTCTGGCAATCCATTTAAAGGTCACTATAATGTATTATGATTTATGAAATGTTATTTTATGTTATATGTAGCTCATTTTACTTCACCCCTCTCTCCTCCCCCCTCAGGTGACTCAGATTGCCCTCAGTGTGTTCTATATCAGTTCTGTCATTGTCATGTTCGACAACAGCATGAGCATGGTGGTTGAAGATTTAACACATGTCATTGGATCAGTGTTTGTGAGTGGCCAATATACATGTGCCCCCTGCACTCCCTTGATTGATATTAAAAGACAAGCAAATGAAAGAGTTGAGTGTTGAGACTATGAGTTTGATGTGACTTTTACTGTTGTATTCACTACAGGTGATCATAGCTGGTAGTTTGGCCATAGCTGCACAGAATCTCCATCTTCCCACTGTAAGTTATGCAATTTGTAGGCGTAGATGTTCTTTGACAAAACAGGTGATATACTGTATCAGTGGCATTTATTCTGCTCTCAGCTGCTCTCTTCTCCCCCCTCTGTCTCAGCTGAAGGCCTGTCTGGGGATGCAGGTGGTGGCCTGTGTAGCATCAGTGATCAACTTGATCTTCTCTGTGTCAGACATGGCTGGACACAGACATGGTTATGGCTGCTGGATATACGTTGAAGTTAACAGCACCGATCACAATGATTCTTGCTATTCAATCACTGTGAGTATGTACAGACAATATGTCAGTATGTGTTGGAAATACTTCAATGTAAATTGACATTGAAAAAGGGGATGTTCAAACAGAGATGATCATATTGGATGATAAAGTGGGCTGAGATTAAGAATATCCTATCAAATGTCTCATGCAAATATTACAAATTAAATGTGTAAAGAGGAAAATATGTCATACAATAGGAATAAACACATGAAACAAAGTACACATTGCTCCAATTCTTGTCAACAGGCTTCTACTGGACATTACCTTGCTGAGTTGGTCCTGATAAATACTGCTCTCATCGCTATCTCTGTCACGCTCGCTGCCTACTGCTGCAAGGTGGTCAATTGCTGCTCTCCAGGACAACGAATGGTGAGTCAGTGTAGAAATGGAACCTCTAAAATCAGAAATGGACTGGCCATAGGTCAGTTCTGGCAAATACCAGACGGATCTATTGGCCAGTGGGACAGTCTAAATTGGGGTTTTATCACAGAATTATCATGATTTGGCTTATGATGGGAACGACAAGGGAAAGAAAATGTTCCAGTGAGTTGTAAATGACTAGGCCAATTTCTGGTCCCATGCAGTCCTTGCCTTCTGACAACAGACATCACCTTGAAATACAAAGTTTGGTTGGAGGCCTACCAATACTATGTCTATGGTGTGTCTAGAATGAGGTAGTGGCCTGTTCTCATCGTTCAAATATTGCATTTGACCAGATACTGAACAGAACATCTGAATTATAATCAGTGATTGAATGTTGTTATAACATGACGGTTATAATGTCTTAATTGAGTGTGTGAGTACTATCTTCCAGCCGGTGATCACAGTCCAAGTCCCTCCTGCTCAGCAATGAGGAGAGATACAGTTTGAGGACCAATCAAGACAAGAGATCCAACCCTCTCACTAACCAGCAAAAACATGTGTTATTCTTCCATCAATTAAAATATTGTAGGCCTATATATCTATACATACACTGAGTGCATAAAATATTAAGAACACTGTGCTCCCCACAGCTGAGTCAAGTTGGCTTGATGTCCGTTGGATGGTGAACCCTTCTTGATATACACAGGAAACTGTTTAGCGTGAAATACCCAGCAGCGCTGCAGTTCTTGACACAAACCGGTGCACATGGCACCTACTACCATACCCCGTTCAAAGACACTTAAATATTTTGTTTTTCCCATTCACCCTCTTAATGGTACACATACACAATCCACATCTCAATTGTCTCAAGGCTTAAAAATGATTATTGAACCCGTCTCCTCCCCTTCATCTACACTGACTGAAGGGGATTTAACAAGTGTCACCAATAAGGGATCATAACTTTCACTTGGACTGACCTGATCAGATCATGTCAAGGAACGAACAGGTGTTCATAATGTTTTGTATAAGTCACCTGATGGAACTCTTTTTGTAATTAAAAACTTTGATACGATGTACCCTAATGTGAGTTACATTTTATTAGGGGTCCTAGCAGGTGCAGCAACCCTATTGTTTTGTTAGTGTTCTTATTATATTTCCTTGGTCTTCCTTCTTTTGGTCAATACAATAACAACAAATGGCAGATTGGTAGAACCGCTACATTATGACATATGGAGTGTTTGTAAATGGCTTACAATTCACCAATAAAGTATATCCATAGGTTTACAACCGGCTAGGCTACTGTGTGGGTTTGAGCATGGTGCTGTCAACACTAGGGGGTTGCAGTTGATTCACACATGGGCCACATATTGAATGTATGTATCACTGGCAATTGTAATATAAGTCATTTTAGATATAGGATTTTACCAATGACCATATAATTTTTGTATGGTATCACAATGTAAAGAACACAATTTAATATAATTCCCATTATTTCAATGTGCATGTACAGTGAAAAAGTAGGAGTGGCTGGAACATGAAAGTTATTCTATTGTTTCTATTCATTGAGCAACTAGCTCTCACAGACTCACATCAGAATTGGACGTTCGTCCATATTTCTCAAACATCAAATTTCGAAGTTGTTGTAAATGTCAAATTTGTGTTTAAGGTGTTTAAGGTTAAGTTTAGGAATGAACTCTCAAATATTTAGGTTAGGCATTAACTCCGAATGGTTAAGGTAAGGTGTAAGGTTTGGGATAGGCTTAAAACTAAGTAAAACGTTTAATCGCTGGATTTGAACATGCAACCTATGGAATTAGAGGCAGATTCTTATGCCCATACACCATCCCCATGCAAAACCGAAACCTACTTGAATGTAACAGTGCTCACTGTTGCCGCTAATGGCCAGTTTCCATGTCATCTCACGATGTCCTCAGACATAGGACGTTGAATACTGACTTGTATCATGGGTGACCTGACTGCAGTGAGAGCACAACATGAACCATGGGCCCACATTCATGAAGCTACTCAGAGTAGGACCAATGATCTAGGATCAGTTTAACCTTTTAGATCATAATGAATATCAGATTACCTCAAATCAAATTGTATTAATCACATACACATATTTAGCAGACGTTATTGCGGGTGTAGCGAAATGCTTGTGTTCTTAGCTCCAACATTGCAATAGTATCTAACAATTCACGACAATACACAACTCTAAAAGTAAAATAATATAATGAATACATAAATAAATATTAGGACGAGCAATGTCAGAGTGGCATTGACTAAAATACAGTAGAATAGAATACACTATATACAGTGCCTTGCGAAAGTATTCGGCCCCCTTGAACTTTGCGACCTTTTGCCACATTTCAGGCTTCAAACATAAAGATATAAAACTGTATTTTTTTGTGAAGAATCAACAACAAGTGGGACACAATCATGAAGTGGAACGACATTTATTGGATATTTCAAACTTTTTTAACAAATCAAAAACTGAAAAATTGGGCGTGCAAAATTATTCAGCCCCCTTAAGTTAATACTTTGTAGCGCCACCTTTTGCTGCGATTACAGCTGTAAGTCGCTTGGGGTATGTCTCTATCAGTTTTGCACATCGAGAGACTGAATTTTTTTCCCATTCCTCCTTGCAAAACAGCTCGAGCTCAGTGAGGTTGGATGGAGAGCATTTGTGAACAGCAGTTTTCAGTTCTTTCCACAGATTCTCGATTGGATTCAGGTCTGGACTTTGACTTGGCCATTCTAACACCTGGATATGTTTATTTTTGAACCATTCCATTGTAGATTTTGCTTTATGTTTTTGGATCATTGTCTTGTTGGAAGACAAATCTCCGTCCCAGTCTCAGGTCTTTTGCAGACTCCATCAGGTTTTCTTCCAGAATGGTCCTGTATTTGGCTCCATCCATCTTCCCATCAATTTTAACCATCTTCCCTGTCCCTGCTGAAGAAAAGCAGGCCCAAACCATGATGCTGCCACCACCATGTTTGACAGTGGGGATGGTGTGTTCAGCTGTGTTGCTTTTACCCCAAACATAACGTTTTGCATTGTTGCCAAAAAGTTCAATTTTGGTTTAATCTGACCAGAGCACCTTCTTCCACATGTTTGGTGTGTCTCCCAGGTGGCTTGTGGCAAACTTTAAACAACACTTTTTATGGATATCTTTAAGAAATGGCTTTCTTCTTGCCACTCTTCCATAAAGGCCAGATTTGTGCAATATACGACTGATTGTTGTCCTATGGACAGAGTCTCCCACCTCAGCTGTAGATCTCTGCAGTTCATCCAGAGTGATCATGGGCCTCTTGGCTGCATCTCTGATCAGTCTTCTCCTTGTATGAGCTGAAAGTTTAGAGGGACGGCCAGGTCTTGGTAGATTTGCAGTGGTCTGATACTCCTTCCATTTCAATATTATCGCTTGCACAGTGCTCCTTGGGATGTTTAAAGCTTGGGAAATCTTTTTGTATCCAAATCCGGCTTTAAACTTCTTCACAACAGTATCTCGGACCTGCCTGGTGTGTTCCTTGTTCTTCATGATGCTCTCTGCGCTTTTAACGGACCTCTGAGACTATCACAGTGCAGGTGCATTTATACGCAGACTTGATTACACACAGGTGGATTGTATTTATCATCATTAGTCATTTAGGTCAACATTGGATCATTCAGAGATCCTCACTGAACTTCTGGAGAGAGTTTGCTGCACTGAAAGTAAAGGGGCTGAATAATTTTGCACGTTTTTCAGTTTTTGATTTGTTAAAAAAGTTTGAAATATCCAATAAATGTCGTTCCACTTCATGATTGTGTCCCACTTGTTGTTGATTCTTCACAAAAAAATACAGTTTTATATCTTTATGTTTGAAGCCTGAAATGTGGCAAAAGGTCGCAAAGTTCAAGGGGGCCGAATACTTTCGCAAGGCACTGTACATATGAGATGAGTAAAACAGTATGTAAACATTATCAAAGTGACAAGTGGCTTTTGTTGCCATGTCTATGTATACAGGGCAGCAGCCTCTAAGGTAGAGGGTTGAGTAACCGGGAGGTAACCAGGTGGTAGCCGGCTAGTGATGGCTATTTAACAGTCTGATGGCCATGAGATAGCAGCACCTGTGATGCATCTGTACTGACCTCGCCTTCTGGATGATAGCGGGGTGAACAGGCCGTGGCTCGGGTGGTTGATGCCCTTGATGATCTTTATGGCCATCCTGTGACATCGGTTGCTGTAGGTGTCCTGGAGGCCAGGCAGTGTGCCCCCGGAGATGCGTTGGGAAGACCGCAACACCCTCTGGAGAGCCCTATGGTTGCGGGCGGTGCAGTGGACAGGAGGGAACTGATCCTAGATCAGCACTCCCACCTTGAGACGCTTTATGAATATGGGCCCAGAAGTCCAATTTGTATTACAATGCCACTCCTTTGTGGCTGCCTCGGCACTAAAAATTTATTTGTAGATGGCAGATTTGGAGAAATGGTTCATGGATAACGATAGTGTTATGAGGAAGGGATAGAGGTATGAGGTACAGGGGCAAGGGTGGAGCATAAAATCTTATACAAAGCCTAAAGAGCTGAATGAAATACAAGAGCCGAATAAACAGAAACAAATAATGTTACTGTGATTGCATGATTAAGGGCTCGATTAATTCAGATTCATGCTAGCCGACACCCGTATAGCTGGTGTTTTGACGGTGTCGGAGGAGGAAGCGTTTTAGACCTGTCAAATCCACAAGCAGCTCCAGGTGTGGTGACACTGATGGTTTCTCAGAACTGATGGCTTCTACAGTTGTGGCGAGAGTACAGCATTTTAGCTAAGCCTAACCCTTCTCCAAACCTTACCCTAATTCTCCTAACCTGATAATTCAATTCTCCTAAACTGATATTTTAAAACTGCTAACCTGCTACGTTAATTCTCCTAACCTGCTACTTTAATTCTCCTAACTGCTACTATAGAGCCAATGACTTTTGTGCTTCATACCAGAGTAACATAGTCCCAGCGCAATAATCTTCTCTTAAACTTTGCTCTGCTTGTGTGTCTACAGCTGTAGAGTAAATGACAGGACCCTTATTTAATGTCTCCTCTCAGATAAATAATGTGTTTGTGGATAATCATGGAGTTGAGGAAAATTAATTTAGGCCATCAGTTGACTGTAGTTTTTCAGTCCTCTGTTCTTCATGAGAATGTTCTACAGGGAAACAACAACCTGACTCTGACTCCTATCAACCTACCTCATTAGATGGATAATCTAGACAGACCGTGTCACAAATGGCACCCTACCCTAAATGCAACATAACTTGGCACCCTTTTCTCTATATAGTGCACTACTTAAGGTATAATTTTGAACATATACATAGTCTACAACAATTTGCCAGTAGAAAACATCAGAATTTCCTGTCCTGCACTGAGGAAATCTAACAGTTAAGGGGAGGAGTGTGTGGGCCTAGAGAGGGGTCAAATTCCTCTGACAACAAGGGGGCGGGATTGCATACAAAATAACGGGGCACACAAAGAGTTCAGGGGCGTTGGTGGTTTTTCTCTGAATTTCGTCAAGGAAGTCAAAAGTATACTTCTTTAAAGATTATCGAAGATTTCAGAGATCTTAATAGCATCCAACAGTTATGGCAGGTAAAACAAATATAATTTAATTCCATGGTTGGTAAAAACAAGACAATCTGGACTCTGATCTGCATGTTTGCTTTAAAAATAAAAACAATCTCATACCAGAACATTTGCATGTGAACAGAAATCGTCTCAATATGCTGCTCCCAAAAAACATTTAAATTGGGTTGTATTGCAGTAGGTGCAGCAGTCTATTGCTAGACAGTTTTCTCAAATGCTCTTTTCAGATGAAGAGGCTGTTCCTGGTGTAGAGGGTCCACTTGTCGCGGTGACATTTCAGAGGAATCCTCACCAAAAACAGAAGTACCTGGAGTCTCAACCCAAAGCACTGGGGGTAAAACATCCTGAGCAAATAAATGAAGTGTGGTCTGGCAATCCAATGAAATGTCACTATAATGTTTTATAATCTATGAAATGTTATTCATAACAATCTGTAGTTCATTTTATTTCACCACTCTCTCCTCCCCCTCAGGTGACTCAGATTGCCCTCAGTGTGTTCTATATCAGTTCTGTCATTGTCATTCTCACCAACGGCTTGAGCGAAGTGGTTCTAGACCCACCACAAATCATTGGATCAGTGTTTGTGAGTGCCCACCACCGTTCCCCCTCTACTCACTTGATAGATGTTAAAAGACAAGCAATTTAAAGAGCTGAGTGTTGAGTCTGAGGTTGACATGTCTCTTACTGTTGTACTTTCTGCAGGTGATCATAGCTGGTTGTTTGGCCATAGCTGCCCAGAATCTCCATCTTCCCACTGTAAGTTTTGCAATTTGTAAGTGTACATGTTCTTTAAGGAACGAAGTGAGATATACTGTGGTATTTCTTCTCGTCTCCTCTTCTCCTTCTGTCTCAGCTGAAGGCCTGTCTGGGGATGCAGGTAGTGGCCTGTGTAGCATCAGTGTTCAACTTGATCGTCTCTGTGGCAAGAATGGAAGCACCCATTTATGGCTGTTGGAAATATGGTGAAGGGAACCTCACTGATTACTACAAAACTTGCATTATATTTAATGTGAGTATTTACAGTCACTATATCAGTATGTGTTGGTTATTGTTCAATGTACAGTGCATTCAGAAAATATTCAGAACCCTTGACTTTTTCCATGTTTTATTTCGTTACAGCCTTGTTCTAAAATTGATTAAATTGTTTTCCCCCCCTATTCAATCGGCACACAATACCCCATAATGACAAAGCAAAAACAGTTTTGTATCATTTTCTTGCAAATGTATAAAAAAATGTAAAACAGAAATATCACATTTACATAAGTATTCAAAACCTTTACTCAGTACTTTGTTGAAGCACCTTTGGCAGTGATTACAGCCTTATATCTTCTTGTAAGCTGGCACACCTGTATTTGGGGAGTTTCCCACCTTCTTCTCTGCAGATCCTCTCAATCTCTGTCAGGTTGGATAGTGAGAGTCGCTGCACAGCTATTTTCAGGTCTCTTAAGAGATGTTCAATCGGGTTCAAGTCCAGACTCTGGCTGGGCCACTCAAAGACATTCAGAGACTTGTCTCAAATCACTTCTGCGTTATCTTGGCTGTGTGCGTAGGGTCATTGTCCTGTTGGAAGGTGAACCTTTGCCCAGTTTGAGGTTCTGAGCTCTCTGGAGCAGGTTTTTTTTAATCAAGGATCTCTCTGTACTTTGCTCCATACATCTATCCCTCAAACCTGACTAGTCTCCCAGTCCATGCCACTGAATAACAGTCACTGCCACAACCATGCTTCCCCGTAGGGATGGTGCAAGCATTTCTCTAGACGTGAAGCTTGGCATTCAGGCCAAAAAGGTTCATCTTGATTTCATCAGACCTGAGAATCTTTTTTCTTATGGTCTGTGTCCTTTTGGTACCTTTTGGCAAACTCCAAGTGGGCTGTCCTGTGCCTTTTTACTTAGGATTGGCTTCTGTCTGGCCACCATAAAGGCCTGATTGTTGGTGTGATGCAGAGATAGTTGTCCTTCTGGAAGGTTCTACCATCTTCACAGAGGAACTCTGGAGCTCTATCAGAGTGACCATCGCGTTCTTGGTCACCTCCCTGACCAAGGCCCTTCTCCCCCGATTGCTCAGTTTGGCCAGGTGGGCAGCTCAAGGAAAAGCCTTGGTGGTTCCAAACTTATTTCATTTAAGAATGGAGGCCACTGTGTTCTTGGGGACCTTCAATGCTGCAGAAATGTTTTGGTAACCTGCCCCAGATCTGTGCCCCGACACAATCCTGTCTCAGAGCTCTACGGACAATTCCTTCACCCTCATGGGTTGGTTTTTGCTCTGACATGAACTGTAAACTGTGGGACCTTATATATGATTTGGAAAGTGTGTGCCTGAGCTCAATTTCGAGTCTCATACAAAAGGGTCTGAATACTTGTGTAAGTAGGGTATTTCTATCTTTTTTAATACATTTGCAAAGATTTCTAAAAACCTGTTTTCGTTTTTCCACTATGGGCTATTATGTGTAGATTAATGTGGGAAAACATTTATTTAATCAATTTTAGAATAAGGCTGCAACGTAACAAAATGTGGAATAAGTCAAAGGGCCTGAATACTTTCCGAATGCACTGTAAATGCTAAAGTGATGCTTATATTAGATGTTCAAGTGGGCTGAGATTGAGAATGTCCTATGAAATGCTACATGCAAATATTACTTATTGGATGTGTAGAGGCAAATACACAATACATATAAAAGTATAGTATGTGGACACCCCTTCAAATGAGTGGATTCAGCTATTTCGGCCACACCTGTTACTGACAGCTGTATAAAATCGAGCACACCGCCATGCAATCTCCATAGACAAACATTGACAGTAGAATGGCCTTATTGAAGAGCTCACTGACTTTCAACGTTGCATCGTCATAGGATACCACTTTCGAAGTCAGTTCGTCTAATATCTGCCCTGTTTGAGCTGTCCGTCAACGGTAAGTGATGTTAATTTGAAGTGGAAATATCTAGGAGCAACAACGGCTCAGCCGCAAAGTGGTAGGCTACACAAGCTCATAGAATGGGACCACCGAGTGCTGAAGCACGTAGTGGGTAAAAAAAATAATCTGTCCACAGTTGCAACACTCATTGCAGAGTTCCAAACTGCCTCTAGAATCAACATCAGCACGAGAACTGTTCATCGTGCTGACGAGCATCCGCACACAAGCCTAAGATCACGACGTACAATGCCAAGCGTCGGCTGGAGTGGTTAAAGCTCACTGCCGTTGGACTCTGGAGCAGTGGAAACGCGTTCTCTTGAGGGATGAATCACACTTCACCATCTGGCAGTCCGACGAACGAATTTGGGTTTGGTGGATGCCAGGAGAACGCTACCTGCCACAATGCATAGTGTAATGTTTAGTGGAGGAGGAATAATGGTCTGGGTCTGTTTTTCATTGTTTGGGCTTGGCCTCTTAGTTCCAGTGAAGGGACATTTAACACTATAGCATACAATTACATTCTAGACTAATCTGTTCTTCTAACTTTGTGGCATAAGTTTGGGAAAGCCCTTTTCTGTTTCAGGATGACAATGCCCCCATGCACAAAGCAAGGTCCATACAGAAGTGGTTTGTCGAGATCGGTGTGGAAGAACTTTATTGGCCTGCAAAGAGCCCTGACCTCAACCCCATCGAACTCCTTTGGGATGAATTGGAATGCCGACTGCAAGTCAGGTCTAATCTCCTAACATCAGTGCCCAACCTCACTAATGCTCTTGTGGTTGAATGGATGCAAGTCCCCGCAGCAATGTTCCAACGTCTAGTTGAAAGCCTTCCCAGAAGAGTGGAGGCTGTTATAGCAGCAAAGGGTGACCAACTCCATATTAATGCCCATGATTTTGTAATGAGATGTTTGACGAGCAGGTATCCACATACTTTTGGTCATGTAGTGCATGTCGTACAATGGGAAAAAAACATAAAAGAAAGTACACAATGCTCCAATTCTTGTCAACAGAATTCTGCTACTCATTACTTTGCTGAGTTGATCCTGATACAAACTGCTATCATCGCTATCTCTGTCACGCTGGCTGCCTACTGCTGTAAGGTGGTCAACTGCTGCTCCCCGGGATCACGAATGGTGAGTCAGTGTGGAAATGGAACCTCTAGAATCAGAATAAAACTGTCCATAGTCAGATCTGGCAAATGCCAGACGAGTCCATTGGCAAATGGTCCAGTCTAAATTGGGATTTTAGTGCAGAATTATCATGATTTGGCTAATGATGAGGATAACAAGGGGAAGAAATTGTCCAATTTCATGCAGTCCATCCCTGCCTACAACAGACATCACCTTGAAATGCAAAGTTTGGTTGGAGGCCTACCAATACAATGCCTGTGGTGTGTCTAGAATGGGCTGAGTGGCCTGTTCTCATCATTGAAATATGGTATTTGACCAGATAATCTGTGTTGTTATAACATGACTGTTATAACGTCTTAATTGAGTGTGTGAGTTCTCTCTTCTAGCCGGTGATCACAGTCCAAGTCCCTACTGCTCAGCAATGAGGAGAGATACCGTGTGAGGACCTATCGAGACAAGCGATCCAACCCCTTAATCAACCAGCAAAAACATTCTTCCATCAACTGACATATTGTTGGCCTATATGCCTACACGTATGTCAGACCAATGGATTTCTTTTTTTTATTTTTATAAAAAACTGCTTGGCATGATGTAACCTAATGTGAGTTATATTTTATTAGGGGTCCTAGCAGGTTGGTAGAACTGTGATGGAAAACATTTTGTTGGTGCTTTTCTATTTACCAATTTCTGTGTTCTATGTTTGTGCTTTTCTATAAACTAATTTCTATGTTCATGCAAGTGACTGATTAAACGAATCCTCACTGTCAGTATCTGCAATTTGGCAGTACACCCATATCCTTGTTTAGGGAAAGGGATATCTCAGTTTCAAGGTCTCAGCTTAGAGAAAAGAAGCCTTGTGAGGTATTGGTCTGTCACATGCATGGCCCAGTATTGGTTGTCACATGAATGAAGCAAACATTAATTATGAATGATGAAGAAGCTAAATCATGCAAATCTAACTGTTCAGTATATAAGGGAACTAACGGGACTGCCCGTTAGAGCTCACTTCAGACCGGTACTTTATGCATCTAAGTTTGACTGTGACCTCTCCAGCTTGCTGACAATAAAGAGTGATTCATTGATAATTGACTTTGAGTGTCCCTGTGTAAGAATTTACACAACAGAACCCCTACATTATGATCTATGGAGGGTTTCTAAATAAAGGATATCCTATAGGGGTTTGAACAGGCTATGTGGGTTAGAGCATGGTGCTGGCAACACCAGGGGGTTGGAGTTGATTCCCACATGGGCCACATATTGAATGTATGTATCACTGGCAATTGTAATATAAGTAGCTTTAGATACAGTGCCTTCAGAAAGTATTCAGACTCCTTGACTTTTTATGCATTTTGTTATGTCATTGCCTTATTCTAAAAAAATAATTGGCAGAAATATCTAAACCTGTTTTTGCTTTGTCATGAGGAGGATTTTTCTTATTTGATCCATTTTGGAATAAGGCTGTAATGTAATGAAATGTGGAAAACATCAAGGGGTCTAAATACTTTCTAAAGGCACTGTATGTGTCACTGGCAATTGTAATACAAGTAGCTTTAGATAAAAGCGTCTACCAATGACCATATCATTATCATATGGTATCACAATGTAAAGAACCCAATTCAATATCATTCCCATTATTTCAATGTGCATGTACAGTGAAAAAGTAGGAGTGGCTGGAACATGAAAGTTATTCTATTGTTTCTATTCCGCAAGTAACTAGCTCTCACAGTCCATGTTTCTCAAACTTCAAATTTCAAAGTTGTTGAAAAGGTCAAATGTATAAGTATTTAAGGTTAAATTGAGCCATTAACTCAGAATTGTTAAGGTTAGGTATCAGGTTTCAGGTAAGACCAAAGTGCAGACTGTGTTGAAGTAACAATGTTTATTGCAGGCAAATGACAGGTCAAGGCAGGCAGGGGTCGATAATCCAGAGGAGCGGCAAAGGTACAGGACGACAGGAAGCAGGTGGGCTCAGAGTTAGGCCAGGCAAGGTTCAACACCAGGAGGATGAGAAAAGAGAGACTGGGTAAAAACAGGAGCTGAGAAAACGCAGGTTGACTTGAACAAACAAGATGAACTCGCACAGACAGAGAGAACACAGGTTTGAATTCCCCATGGGATAAGTGGGGAAGATGGGCGACACCTGGAAGGGGGTGGAGACAAGCACAAGGACAGGTGAAACAGATCAGGGTGTGACAGTACCCACCCTCTAGGGACACCAACTGGCGTACTACCTGGGCGCATTCCTGGTTGAGCGGGGTGCCAGCGCTGGAAGTCAGAGATGAGGCCTGGGTCCAGGATGGACCCAGCACCTCCCCTCCGGGCCATAACCCTCCCAGTCAACCAGGTATTGGAATCCCCTGCCCCGAGGTTGAACCTTCAGGAGGCGTCTCACCATGTACGCCGGTCGGCCATTGATGAGACGGGGGAGAGGGGAAACAGGAGACAAGGGGCAGTCAGACATGGTTTTAACTCTAGACACAGAAAAGGTAGGAAAAATATGGAGGTTACTGGGCAACAGGACGAACAGCAGAGGGGCTAATGATCTTGGAGCGGGGGCGGGAAAGGTCTCAGCTTCCGGGGTAGTAGCCGCGGCACTATAGTGGTGTGCCAGCGCCTTGGGCTTGACCTTCTTAGATACCAGTCGGTGGGATCCATGAGTGAACAATTGGGACCGCATTTGGACCTCTTTTCCCTCCTACGTTCCTGTAGACAACCATCGATCGGATGGTTAATGCTGTAAATGACTATTGTAGCTGGAAACGTCAGATTTTTAATGGAAAATCTACATAGGCGTACAGAGGCCAATTATCAGCAACCATCACAATTGATCATTAGAAAACCCTTTTGCAATTATGTTAGCAAAGCTGAAAACTGTTGTGCTAATTAAAAAAATCAATAAAACTTTCCTTCTTTATACTAGTTGAGTATCTGGAACATCAGCATTTGTGGATTCGATTACAGGCTCAAAATGTCCAGAAACAAAGTAGTTTCTTCTGAAACTCGTCAGTCTATTCTTGTTCTGAGGAATGAATGAAGGCTATTCCACGCAAGAAATTGCCAAGAAATTGAAGATGTCATACACCGCTGTGTACTACTCCCTTCACAGAACAGCCCAAATTGGCTCTAACCATAATAGAAAGAGGAGTGGGAGGCCCCGGTGCACAATTGAGCAAGAGGACAAGTACAGTGCCTTGCGAAAGTATTCGGCCCCCTTGAACTTTGCGACCTTTTGCCACATTTCAGGCTTCAAACATAAAGATATAAAACTGTATTTTTTGTGAAGAATCAACAACAAGTGGGACACAATCATGAAGTGGAACGACATTTATTGGATATTTCAAACTTTTTTAACAAATCAAAAACTGAAAAATTGGCCGTGCAAAATTATTCAGCCCCCTTAAGTTAATACTTTGTAGCGCCACCTTTTGCTGCGATTACAGCTGTAAGTCGCTTGGGGTATGTCTCTATCAGTTTTGCACATCGAGAGACTGACATTTTTTCCCATTCCTCCTTGCAAAACAGCTTGAGCTCAGTGAGGTTGGATGGAGAGCATTTGTGAACAGCAGTTTTCAGTTCTTTCCACAGATTCTCAATTGGATTCAGGTCTGGACTTTGACTTGGCCATTCTAACACCTGGATATGTTTATTTTTGAACCATTCCATTGTAGATTTTGCTTTATGTTTTGGATCATTGTCTTGTTGGAAGACAAATCTCCGTCCCAGTCTCAGGTCTTTTGCAGACTCCATCAGGTTTTCTTCCAGAATGGTCCTGTATTTGGCTCCATCCATCTTCCCATCAATTTTAACCATCTTCCCTGTCCCTGCTGAAGAAAAGCAGGCCCAAACCATGATGCTGCCACCACCATGTTTGACAGTGGAGATGGTGTGTTCAGGGTGATGAGCTGTGCTGCTTTTACAACATAACTTAGCTTTTTAAAACATAACGTTTTAGATTGTTGCCAAAAAGTTCAATTTTGGTTTCATCTGACCAGAGCACCTTCTTCCACATGTTTGGTGTGTCTCCCAGGTGGCTTGTGGCAAACTTTAAACAACACTTTTTATGGATATCTTTAAGAAATAGCTTTCTTCTTGCCACTCTTCCATAAAGGCCAGATTTGTGCAATATACGACTGATTGTTGTCCTATGGACAGAGTCTCCCACCTCAGCTGTAGATCTCTGCAGTTCATCCAGAGTGATCATGGGCCTCTTGGCTGCATCTCTGATCAGTCTTCTCCTTGTATGAGCTGAAAGTTTAGAGGGACGGTCAGGTCTTGGTAGATTTGCAGTGGTCTGATACTCCTTCCATTTCAATATTATCGCTTGCACAGTGCTCCTTGGGATGTTTAAAGCTTGGGAAATCTTTTTGTATCCAAATCCGGCTTTAAACTTCTTCACAACAGTATCTCGGACCTGCCTGGTGTGTTTCTTGTTCTTCATGATGCTCTCTGCGCTTTTAACGGACCTCTGAGACTATCACAGTGCAGGTGCATTTATACGCAGACTTGATTACACACAGGTGGATTGTATTTATCATCATTAGTCATTTAGGTCAACATTGGATCATTCAGAGATCCTCACTGAACTTCTGGAGAGAGTTTGCTGCACTGAAAGTAAAAGGGGCTGAATAATTTTGCACGCCCAATTTTTCAGTTTTTGATTTGTTAAAAAAGTTTGAAATATCCAATAAATGTCGTTCCACTTCATGATTGTGTCCCACCCACTTGTTGTTGATTCTTCACAAAGAAATACAGTTTTATATCTTTATGTTTGAGGCCTGAAATGTGGCAAAAGGTCGCAAAGTTCAAGGGGGCCGAATACTTTCGCAAGGCACTGTACATTAGTGTCTAGTTTGAGAAACTGACGCCTCACAAGTCCTGGCAGCTTTATTAAATAGTACCCGCAAAACACCAGCCTCAACGTCAACAGTGAAGAGGCCACTCCGGGATGCTGGCCTTCTAGACAGAGTTGCAAAGAAAAATCCATATCTCAGACTGGCCAATAAAAATTTAAGATTAAGATGGGCAAAAGAACACAGACACTGGGCAGAGGAACTCTGTCTAGAAGGCCAGCATCCTGGAGTCGCCTCTTCACTGTTGACGTTGAGATAGGTGTTTTGCGGGTACTATTTAATGAAGCTAAATAGTGAGCACGACTGACTCATTACCTCAGCCCTGAGAGCCAAAACGAGTTCATAGGAATATGTGGTCAAAGGGTTTTGAAAACAATACTTTATGAAAGAGAAGATGCAATCTATTACATATGTGATATGTGAACCCCAGACATTTTCCATACTGAGCCAAATGTATTATTGGTGAGATATGTACACAAAGATCAAGTTCAGGGAACTGGTGAATGGGAAATAATTGAACGTTTTCTTGAATTTAAAGACTTTTCTAGAAAGACAGGTAGTGACATTTCTGAAATGATTTTTAGTGCATTAGAGGGGCACGGTATTGACATAGCTGATTGCCATGGTCAAGGCTATGACAATGGTGCAAATATGTCAAGCAAAGTGAAGGGAGTTCATGCACACATATTGCAAAATAATCCACTGGCCACATACTCACCTTGTGCCTCCCATACTCTTAATCTTGTGGGTGTACATGCAGCTCAGTTGTGCCCAGAAGTATCAACCTTTTTGGGATGTGTAAATCGTCTTTACAATCTGTTCAGTGGCAGCCCAGAGCGATGAGCCATTCTCAAGGAAAAGACTGGCTGCTGTATTCACTGTCTTTCTAACACCTGATGGAGTGCGCTTATTGCTGCGCTCTGACCAATGGCATCTTGCCCTAGACATGCCTTTTGCTACCTGCAGCCTGAAAAACGAAGCCAAATCTGAGGCAAAAGGTCTGAAAAGCTACTTCATGACTTTCAAGGCAATCTTCCAGTTTACCTTCTTGGTAAAAGTTTTGCAGTGTATTGCAGCCAAACTTTTGAACGGTAGTGTATATTTACCCGTATCGTCAGAGATTCCTAAAGATTGGAAAGCTGCAGTGGTCATCCCCCTCTTCAAAGGGGGAGACACTCCAGACCCAAACTGCTACAGACCTATAACTATTCTATCCTGCCTTTCTAAGGTCTTCGAAAGCCAAGTTAACAAACAGATAACCGACCATTTCGAATCCCACCATACCTTCTCCGCTATGCAATCTGGTTTCAGAGCTGGTCATGGGTGCACCTCAGCCACGCTCAAGGTCCTAAATGATATCATAACCGCCATCGATAAGAGACATTACTGTGCAGCCGTATTCATCGAGGCTTTCGACTCTGTCAATCACAACATTCTTATTGGCAGACTCAACTTGGTTTCTCAAATGGCTGCCTCGTCTGGTTCAACAACTACTTCTCTGATAGAGTTCAGTATGTCAAATCGGAGGGCCTGTTGTCCGGACCTCTGGCAGTCTCTATGGGGGTGCCGCAGGGTTCAATTATCGGGCCGACTCTTTTCTCTGTATACATCAATGATGTCGCTCTTGCTGCTGGTGATTCTTTGATCCACCTCTACACAGACATCACCATTCTGTATACCTCTGGCCCTTCTTTGGACACTGTGTTAACTAACCTCCAGATGAGCTTCAATGCCATACAACCCTCCTTCCGTGGCCTCCAACTGCTCTTTAATGCAAGTAAAACGAAATGCATGCTCTTCAACCGCTCGCTGCCCGCACGTTCAGCATCACTACTCTGGACGGTTCTGACTTAGAATATGTGGACAACTACAAATCCCTAGGTATCTGGTTAGACTGTAAACTCTCCTTCCAGACTCACTATAAACATCTCCAATCTTCGACTTCGGCGATGTCATCTACAAAATAGCCTCCAACGCTGTACTCAACAAATTGGATGCAGTCTACCACATTGGATGCAGTCTACCACAGTGCCTATATATATATACAGTATATACATATATATGTCTGTATATATATATACATCTTTTTTTAGGCCTATATGCCTACACATATGTTACAGCAATGGATTTTTTTGTGTAATTAAAAACTGCTTGACATGATGTACCCTAATGTGAGTTACATTTTATTAGGGGTCCTAGCAGGTGCAGCAACACCTATTGTTTTGTTAGTGTTCTTATTATATTTCCTTGGTCTTCCTACTTTTGGTCAATACAATAACAACAAATGGCAGATTGGTAGAACCGCTACATTATGACATATGGAGTGTTTGTAAATGGCTTACAATTCACCAATAAAGTATAGAGTATAGGTTTACAACTGGCTAGGTCAACTGTGTGGGTTAGAGCATGGTGCTATCAACACTAGGGGGTTGCAGTTGATTCACACATTTATTTTACCTTTTTTTTACTAGTCAAGTCAGTTAAGAACAAATTTTTATTTTTAATGACAGCCTAGGAACAGTGGGTTAACTGCCTTGTTCAGGGGCAGTAGGACAGATTTTTACCTTGTCAGTTCGGGGATTCGATCTTGCAACCTTCCAGTTACCAGTCCAATGCTCTAACCACTAGGCTACCATGTGGGGTGGCTACCTGCCGCCCCACATGGGCCACATACTGAATGTAAGTATCACTGGCAATTGTAATATAAGTCACTTTAGATAAAAGTTTCCACCAATGACCACGTCATTATCATATAATATCACAATGTAAAGAACTCCATTCAATATCCTTCCCATTTTTTCAATATGCATTTACGGTGACAAAGTTGTGGTTGGAACATTAAAGTTATTCTATTGTTTCTCTTTGACCTGACTGCAGTGAGAGCACAACATGAGCCATGTGCCCACATTCATGAAGCGACTAGGACTAATGATCTAGGATCAGTTTAGCCTTTTAGGTCATAATGAATATCAGATTCCATGGATATGGGGACCTGAACCTAGATCAGCAATCGAACGCTGAGACACTTTATGATTAAGGGCCCAAGGTTCAATTTGCATTACAGTGCCTCCGCTTTGTGGCTAACACAGCACTAAAATGCTGCTAGATATGAAGTGCCCATTTCTTATAATCCATTTGTAGATGGTAGATTTGGAGTAATGGTAAACGGATAACTGTAGTGTTATGAGCAGGGGTTAGAGGTAAGCCTAAAGAGCTGTCATTAAGTCCACAAGCGGCTCCCATTGTTGTGACACTGATGGTTTTTCGAAATTGATGTTTTCTACAGTTGTGGCTAAATGAAGTAAAGCATTTTAGCTTGGCCTAACCCTAACCCTTTTCCTAACCTCAACCTAATTCTCCTAGCCTGCCACTATAATCGAGCCACAACCGTAGACGTCATCAGTTCCGAGAAACCGTCAGTGTCAACACCGCCAAAACATCAGCAATGAGGTTGTCGGCTTGCGAGGGTTTACACTTGATCTGATGGAATCTAGGCCTTAACTGCTGTACATTTGATTTGACAGGTGAGCATTGTTCATTCAAGAGACTGGACTACAGTTTCAAGTTTGATTTAAAGCTTGCTTGTTTCAGTCTTTGCTGACATTGATTCAATACATTTTTGTGAGTTCCCCTCATACTGAATGCCCCATATTGTAAGAGGACATCACTGCTGGTATTCTGAACCATGCATATAAGAAAAGCATTAGCTCAGACTAGAGGCCACATCCTCTTTGAAGGTCGTTTTGGGAATGTGTTCCTCAAAAAGAAGCTGTTATGAAGAGGAAATGTCTAACAATAAAAACAGATTTATTACCCAAATGATCATTGAGTAGCTAAAGTAGTTTTTAAATGCATAATGTGAAGGACCTCACATAATTCTGCTAGGTCCTAGGAAATGTGTAGCACAGATGAGGGCGCCAGTCAAATTGTCATACACAAAAATATATGCTGTAGTGGTCTAATGCAACCACTTGAGGGAACTGTTGTGTAAATTAGAGCATGCTATCTGTTGATGAGACTGGACTGTAGGGCCCTCTTACCATCTCTTACCATTTTCCTATGACACATTTGCTTTAGATTCCCCTGACACTAACCTTTCATCCATCACTTTCATCTCAGTTTTCCAAGACGGCGCAGCAGTAAGACATGTTTTTTTTTGTCCTATGTAAATATTCAGTCTTTTTCAGTTTTTTTGTATACATTTAATTATATTTCAATCTATTTTTTCCTTTTTCGAATTAAATATACCTTCCTGCAACCCGCCTTACCCACTGTGGTACGGATCTGCTATTTTTTAGACCTTATAACTGGAACCTCCATCAAAATCTAGCCAGCTAATTAGCTACTAGCTATTTAGTCATTGTTAGCAGTCTTTACCTTTAGCTCAGACACCAGCCAATTTAGCCCGGATAGCCCAGATAATACCTGCCGGTCTGCACAGAGCGATATGAGCCCTCAGCATATCGGACTGCTTTTTTCGCACTACATCACCGGATTCCTAGACCCAAACTCTTACAGACCTATATCCATCCTGCCCTGCTTATCTAAAGTCTTTGAAAGCCAAGTTAATAAACAGATCACTGACCATTTCAAATCCCACTGTGCAATCCGGCTTCCGAGCCGGTTACGGGTGCACCTCAGCCATGCTCAATGTACTAAACAATATCATTACCGCCATCGATAAAAGACAGTACGGTGCAGCCGTCTTCATCGACCTGGCCAAGGCTTTCGACTCTGTCAATCACCGTATTCTTATCGACAGACTCAATAGCCTTGGTTTTTCTAATGACTGCCTCGCCTGGTTCACCAACTACTTTGCAGACAGAGTTCAGTGTGTCAAATCGGGGGGGCATGTTGTCCGGACATCTGGCAGTCTCTATGGGGGTACCACAGGGTTCAATTCTCAGGCCGACTCTTTTCTCTGTATACATCAAGGATGTCGCTCTTGCTGCGGGCGATTCCCTGATCCACCTCTACGCGGACAATACCATTCTGTATACTTCTGGCCCTTCCTTGGACACTGTGCTAACCAACCTCCAAACGAGCTTCAATGCCATACAACACTCCTTCCGTGGCCTCCAACTGCTCTTAAACGCTAGTAAAACCAAATGCATGCTTTTCAAACGTTCGCTGCACGCACCCGCCCGCCCGACTAGCATCACCACCCTGGAAGTTCCGACTTAGAATATGTGGACAACTTTAAATACCTAGATGTCTGGTTAGACTGTAAACTCTCCTTCCAGACTCATATTAAACATCTCCAATGAAAAATCAAATATAGAATCAGCTTCCTATTTCGCAACAAAGCCTCCTTCACTTATGCTGCCAAACATACCCTCGTAAAACTGACTATCTTACCGATCCTCGACTTCGGCGATGTCATTTACAAAATAGCCTCCAACACTCCACTCAGCAGATTGGATGCAGTCTATCACAGTGCCATCCGTTTTGTCACCTAAGCCCCATATACTACCCACCACTGCAACCTGTATGCTCTAGTTGGCTAGCCCTCGCTACATATTCGTCGCCAGACCCACTGGCTCCAGGTCATCTATAATTCTTTGCTAGGTAAAGCTCCGCCTTATCTCAGCTCACTGGTCACCATAGCAACACCCACCCGTAGCAGCGCTACAGCAGGTATATTTCACTGGTCATCCCCAAAGCCAAAATTTCTTTGGCCGCCTTTCCTTCCAGGTCTCTGCTGCCAATGACTGGAGCGAATTGCAAAAATCACTGAAGTTGGAGACTTATATCTCCCTCACTAACTTTAAGCATCAGCTATCAGAGCAGCTTACCGATCGCTGCAGCTGTACACAGCCCATCTGTAAGTAGCCCATCCAATCAACTACCTACCTCATCCCCATTCCTAGGCCGTCATTGAAAATAAGAATTTGTTCTTAACTGACTTGCCTGGTTAAATAAAGGTCACTCTAGTGTAAATGGCTAAATTGTAACTACTTTGCCACTATTGGTCTATTTATTGCCTTACCTCCTTACTTAATTTTGCACACACTGTATACAGATTTCTTTATTGTGTTATTGACTGTACATTTGTTTATTCCATGTGTAACTCTGTGTTGTTGTTTTTGCCGAACTGCTTTGCTTTATCTTGGCCAGGTCGCAGTTGTAAATGAGAACTGGCCTACCTGGTTAAATAAAGGTGAAATATATATATTTTTATCTATAAGCTTTAAACATTCTACAGAACTCAATCACAGAAATGACTGATGCACAAACTACCAGAAATAGGCATGTTTTTTTCACCCACATCATAACTGTCTGCAGCGTGCGCTGTTATCATTTACCAAGACATTTATCCAGTTAATTGCCATTCATCTAAATTGGGAAATCATTTGACTTGAGACGATGATTAATTGACTTTGTTTTGACAACTCATTCTAAATAAAACAGCTCAAGTAGAAATTGAAATGCTGTTTCCTCCAATATCAATAAAATACTACAATTCTTATGAATACTAACAGTATGCAGTGGTGGTGTGGGAGAAATAAATGGTTTAGCCATTGGGAGCATGTATCTATGCATCATGCTCACATGCTGTGTTTCTGATGTAATCTCATAAAAACACAACCATGGAAACAGCAGCATTCTGATTGCCATCGACTCCTGATGCATTCTTTTATCTTAGAAATAAAATATCAGCGGAACATTTTTTTGGGGGGAATGTCTGTTGTTTTATTATTTTTATATTATTATTGTTTCCTCCTGTGTACCAGGATTAGTTCATTGTCTTTTTCATTATGTTCTGAGGGCGAGATCTTCAAAAGTCAGACAAAGGAAGTATGTAATGAAAGGCAGACTGGGTGATTTTAAAGTCAGTTTCTTCCTAAATATGACAAGGAGGCAATCCTACCACAGGGAGTAGCAGAGTGTCACACATGCATTGTCACACAATTGTCTTTATCCAACCAGCACAGCATAGTTATTGCTATATCTAATGTTCTGTGACATGAACTAGGGGTTGTGGCCTGGTCTGAGTCAATTTCAATTAAATTTTACACTGTGGGTTTGTAACCATTCATTTAACCCCGTCTGACCATGGGCATGAATATCTGTGACCATTTAATGAGAAGTTGTTTATTGTGAATTCCTGGATGTGGTACGTACAGATGTTATTGTGTTGTTCATACACAGTCTTTGCATTTTCTAAATTATGCACTGTAACTGTAGACATAGCTTTATGATTTGTGTCAAATTTAGAATTTAGAAAGCAGACAAAATACATATTGTAGAGTAATATACAGCATTTGGCAGACATCACTGATTTATTTCTTCTTCTCTCATAGCTGAAACCATAACCATTCCAGGAGCAATGATGCGTGCCAAGTCTCTACAGAGTAAAGACCATTCCTACTAATTTCCTCCCTCAGTGATGAGGTGATTCTTGGGTCTATAAGGGTCTCCAACAGTGCGGGACAACTTCTTGAATCTTGCTCAGACGTATAATAATGTATTTCACAGATATGTTACAGAAGGTCTGGCTGCATTGTGTGTCTGATGCTTATGGGGTGGGGAAAAAAATCCCAAAATTGTTTGCAATGGAGGGTAATATATCTTGTTAACTCCTGGAGTCTATACAGTCCTGCTGATATCATCTAGGAGCTAATTGTATCTCTCATGCCAATTACAAATCTCTGAACAAACACACAGGGAGTCAGATGACAGAAGAGCTAGGATCTAGCGGTCACTGTTATGCTTGTTCTTTAGTGGAAAAAGATAGTAGGGACTAGTGTCTGGGTGCAAATGTCTTGACACACCAGCCACCACCAACCTCCTATGCTCTGGGTCATTGGTTGAAATGAAAGGTTGATTGGTTGATCTGACAATGTGGCGCAGGCCTGTGAGCTCTGCAACCACACTGTCTATGTATCCAGCTACGTACAGATCCCTGGACCTGAGCAATGGACCAGTAAAGGGGAATCAAGACAGCGATGGGACTCCACGTTTCTATGGTCCTCCAGATCACCCTGTGAAAGAGAAAGAGAGAGAGGAAGAGGGGTGTTTTAGAGGGAGATAATGTTCATTTTTCCACAATACCCACAGAGAGCCCCAGCCAAACCCGACATGGCGGAAATGTTCATCAGCATGTGGTTTATTGGACATTAAAGTAAGGTCCTGCTCCATATGGACTCAATTCAGCTCCCTGAGCTGCACTAAAGCAGCTGCAAAGCACTAAATAACTTAACTCCACACAGCCATTTTAACCTGATGGCTATGAATAACATAGCCCAGCCCAGCCATTGCAGGCCTATGGCAGTGAATAACGTAGTTCAGCACAGTCGTTTCATCATCATGCATTTTTCTGCTCTTAAGATATCAAAAACATGTGGTGAGCTTGACATTAGGCCAGGTGCATCGAGTGTGCATGTAATGTGGAAGAGAAAATGTAGGCTAGGGGTTGTTTTCAATACTAAGATACTGTAATACAAGATGTGTGATTGTGGATGTGCCTTCAAAATAAATCTGGACCGCTCTTGCTTTGTGCTTGGTGTTAGATCAGTCAGACAAGGATAGGACTGGAAGGGTAGAGTAGGTCCATCCAGAACCTGATAGGATCAGTCACAGAGACATTCTCTATTTCCTTATCAGTGTTTGGACAGGAATGTACTGTAGGCTATCTCTGACTGGTACCTATTACTACCGGTCTGTAAATTGGTTCCATGATTCCTTAGCCATCATCAGTAGCTGTAAATGTCAAGCGGCCATCTTTCTTTTATTTTCTTTCTCCCCAGACATACAATAAAACCGAGTGCACTGTCAGGTCAGAGTATGCATCATCATATTAAACTTTATGGACTGCTGAAATTCATTGGTTCTTTAAATCACTGCACTGAGAACTTGTGGTGCATAGATAAAAATCAAATCATTAAATGCAGTGTAGAGGTTCCTCACTCAAAAAAGAGAGTTCATGGACATCTGGAATATTAAATCCAAAGTGTGTGTGTTAATCAAAATGATAACAGCTTCCCTAGACAGACTAACTAAGCCACTCTAATGAGAGTGAGAGGGGGGATGGAAGATACAGGTGGTACATTACTCTCCCACTTAAATTATGGAGAGGTTAATTGGCAACAGGCTTTGCTGTCATAATGGTAAGAATGGGAGACTGGTTTTCTGTCTCTTATTGACTCATATGTCCAATTAGTCAGTTTTCTCCAAGGCCGGTGAGCGAGGAACTTAAAAGAAGAACAAGATAAAACATATTTTAAAGGGAACAGAGCAAGGATGTGTGTGTGGCCGCAAGTGTGGGTGTCAATTGGGACTTAATTGACAGGAAGATTAAAGCTCACATCTGAGAGACGAAGGAGCTTTTTCCGGGCGCCAGCAAAGTCGAAAACAGAAGGAGAGTCTGGTCTCCTCTCCAGTGCCTGCCTGCCTGGCCGAGGTTTGGGGTGCGGAGGGCACGGCCGCTCAAGGTTAGCGCTGGGGACCCCGCTGAGCTTGTGCTGTCTGAGATGGGTCCTACTTGTTGGACATTCATTATCAAACTCTGTTTGCTCCTTTCATCTGCAGCACTCAACGTAAACTACAGAGGCACCTTGCAGCTTGACATCTCTCCATTCATGCTGTACCTTTAACAGCATGCTGCCACTTCAAAGAGGAAGAACTGCCTTTGATGTTGCAAAAAGAAAGAACCTCAATGATCTACTAAAACCAATGCAGCAACTTTTTGGAGGGAGCAGGCTGGCTGCTATTCATCTCCAACTAGCTCACTGTCTTTGAGTTTGAGAAGGGTTCTTCTTCTTAATGTCCAACCTCTGTTCTGTTCTTCCTGTCCATGGAAAGTCTTTCCTTTGCAGTCCCTTACTTTGCAAGTCCTTTCTTTGCAGATCCAGCAAACACAGAAAACCCAAGTTAACATTCTTTAGAGACAAGACACCAGAGCAGGTGGTTAATTCAATGCAACAGGCTTTATTGGCATGGGAAACATATATTTACATTGCCAAAGCAAGTAAAATGGATAATGAAATATCAAAAATAAACAGTAAACATCACACTCACAAAAGTTCCAAAGGAATAGAGACATTTCAAATGTCATAGTGTCTATGTACAGTGTCTCTGTCTGTTCCTCCCATAATCGAAGGTCTTTCCTCGTCACGCTGCTGTAATGAGATTAGTGTCTCCCCTACAACTTAACCTACACAATTTGATCGTTTCATTTTATTTAAACTTAAACAAACAGTCACAAAGCAGACTATTTCAATCATCATACTCAGTCATAAAATAGTTACATGCAATGCCAGCTTGCGGTACATAATATATGGCTCCAGAATCCAGTAATGATGCCATGTAACAGGAAATACACATGGCGTGCACAGACACAAACGCACGCACTCGTCCATCTGGGACCAATCTAAACCAGTTGTTTCCTTTGACTCCAATGTTGCAGTAATTTGCAGTTTTTTCAAAGGATCTGTAAGCTTGTGGAAATGACAAATGTGTTTTTGTTTTTCCTGTTTGTGACAGAGGAGGAGCCTTTAAATCTGGTGCAGAAATCACATATATAAAAGGAGAAAGTAGGCGTTCTTCTTGACTGGCTTGCGGCCATCTTTAATCTAAAACATTGCTGGGAAATTGGCAAAAGGCCAGTTTGTTGACCATGTGTGTAGACTGCAGACCCTCACTCCTGGGAAGATGGAGCAGGGAGACAGGGCAGGCTGGATTACTAGAGGCTGGGGTTGTGAAGGCTAGGCCGCCCCCTCCACCCCTCCCACCAGCCAACCACACCTCAACACACAGACAACAAGTGCATCTACATTGATTTCCCGCTTTGATCTGTGTGCTGAGATCTGTTGATTTTTTTCCTTTTCAAATCAAGAGTAATTTCCAATCTAAAAGCGGCAATTACAGTCTGTTGGATATAAAAGGCCTGAAGCTACTGGCACCCTTCATCCTCCATCCACCCAGACACTGAATAATTCACCACAGCAGAGTTCATTAGCAATCAGGCTTCCTCCATTACAAACATATCCTTAGTGGCTGGAAAATCCAACGGCAAGCAAACCTGTGGAAATGTTATTATTACTGTACTGACTCACTGACTGAGTCTCCTGGCATGAGAACACCTGGACCATTTAGTTAGTACTGTGACGATTGGGCGCTTACTTTTCATACTGATTAAACATGCATCATCCTCTTGCATTAAAATATTATGAATTTAGAGAAAAGTGTATTCTGATTGTTTAAAGGTGTAAAACTCATTGTGATTTGTAAACGTTCAGATACTGCACCTTTGGTCCAAAGACATTAAGAAATGACTTCACTTCCCTTTCTGAGTGACAGCTAAGCGTGTGCTCGGAGCTGGAGAACAGGTCCCGGCTAACCTTGTCCCAGGCTAATTGCTAACGAGCCGTCTGGTGGATGAGGCTAGGTCAGGGCTAACAGTGATGACCAACGATCAACACTGTAGGATCAGAGATGAGGGGGAGATGCCGCTTCTTCACCACACACATACACACCCCACACACATACACACCCCACACCCATACACACCCCACACACACCCCACACACATACACACCCCACACCCATACACACCCCACACACATACACACCCCACACCCATACACACCCCACACCCATACACACCCCACACACATACACACCCCACACCCATACACACCCCACACCCATACACACCTCACACCCCACACACATACACACCCCACACCCACCGAGTGATTACAGGGACGGCTGTTTAATCCATCCAATTGTCATCTCATAAAATTTTGAACAAGTGAGTCCCGTTGCAAATGTCAACAGACAGCGAAAAGTGATATTCCGTGCCAGTGACTGATTACAGGGGCAGACGGATTTAACTTTAGCACTTTGTCAGCTCCTTAATTCAATGAACTTGACAATTATTGAAGTGGCTTTATTTTTTACCCTGTCTTTTCTACACATGAAAGGCTGCCACACTAATTAGCTTTCATTCTTTTTTCTCTCTTTTTTCATGCTCTTGAATCGGCAGACATCGGCGTATTCCAATAATTTGCATTATCCTGTGAATCTGGGCTTTGAAGTTCTGATATGCTGTAAGAAATAGGGGCCCACTTATCCCGCATGAAAAACGTTTCAAAGCCCATAAATACGCTGGAACAGATGTACATTATCATTGGATTTGCTTTTTTCTCTTTGCTCCTGTATTGGTAATAGACTACCTCGTGTCCTTCTCATCCTTAGCGTTTAGCATCTTGTCTCTACAGAAGCTAGCACCCCACTGGGCCAATCCGCACTTCAAAGCTCTCACTGCCTATCTGCTGGAGACAAAGAGAACACATATGGCAGCCTCTCATTTTCCACAATATCATTGCTCTCCTGATTTTGGCAACAACAAGACAGGGTTCATCTCCACACTCTCCCCAACACACCCACCTCCTCTCACCCGACTCCCACTCCTATCGCTCAACAACACACAATCTAAGGGTGTTCTCACATAGTGTCATCTTTAAAATAACTGATCTCAGTACTTTTTCAATTGAACTCTGGGGTCAAAAAAAGCAAAAGAGGTTTTCTTTGTATTCACACTGCTCTTGGATTTGAATGAGGACTCTTTTGCAGGTTCACTTCACCTATTTTGTGGTCCGAGTCCCCTTTGCATATCATTCACATTGCTATGTTTAGAAAGGAACTAAGATATTTTTCCAACATTCACTCAATGCATTCTGGGTTTTTACAAAGTGCAGGACAAGCCATTCCATCAGAATGTGTTAATCAGACAGCTACAGTGCCTTGCGAAAGTATTCGGCCCCCTTGAACTTTGCGAACTTTTGCCACATTTCAGGCTTCAAACATAAAGATATAAAACTGTATTTTTTTGTGAAGAATCAACAACAAGTGGGACACAATCATGAAGTGGAACGACATTTATTGGATATTTCAAACTTTTTTAACAAATCAAAAACTGAAAAATTGGGCGTGCAAAATTATTCAGCCCCTTTACTTTCAGTGCAGCAAACTCTCTCCAGAAGTTCAGTGAGGATCTCTGAATGATCCAATGTTGACCTAAATGACTAATGATGATAAATACAATCCACGTGTGTAATCAAGTCTCCGTATAAATGCACCTGCACTGTGATAGTCTCAGAGGTCCGTTAAAAGCGCAGAGAGCATCATGAAGAACAAGGAACACACCAGGCAGGTCCGAGATACTGTTGTGAAGAAGTTTAAAGCCGGATTTGGATACAAAAAGATTTCCCAAGCTTTAAACATCCCAAGGAGCACTGTGCAAGCGATAATATTGAAATGGAAGGAGTATCAGACCACTGCAAATCTACCAAGACCTGGCCGTCCCTCTAAACTTTCAGCTCATACAAGGAGAAGACTGATCAGAGATGCAGCTGAGGTGGGAGACTCTGTCCATAGGACAACAATAGTCGTATATTGCACAAATCTGGCCTTTATGGAAGAGTGGCAAGAAGAAAGCCATTTCTTAAAGATATCCATAAAAAGTGTTGTTTAAAGTTTGCCACAAGCCACCTGGGAGACACACCAAACATGTGGAAGAAGGTGCTCTGGTCAGATGAAACCAAAATTGAACTTTTTGGCAACAATGCAAAACGTTATGTTTGGCGTAAAAGCAACACAGCTGAACACACCATCCCCACTGTCAAACATGGTGGTGGCAGCATCATGGTTTGGGCCTGCTTTTCTTCAGCAGGGACAGGGAAGATGGTTAAAATTGATGGGAAGATGGATGGAGCCAAATACAGGACCATTCTGGAAGAAAACCTGATGGAGTCTGCAAAAGACCTGAGACTGGGACGGAGATTTGTCTTCCAACAAGACAATGATCCAAAACATAAAGCAAAATCTACAATGGAATGGTTCAAAAATAAACATATCCAGGTGTTAGAATGGCCAAGTCAAAGTCCAGACCTGAATCCAATCGAGAATCTGTGGAAAGAACTGAAAACTGCTGTTCACAAATGCTCTCCATCCAACCTCACTGAGCTCAAGCTGTTTTGCAAGGAGGAATGGGAAAAATGTCAGTCTCTCGATGTGCAAAACTGATAGAGACATACCCCAAGCGACTTACAGCTGTAATCGCAGCAAAAGGTGGCGCTACAAAGTATTAACTTAAGGGGGCTGAATAATTTTGCACGCCCAATTTTTCAGTTTTTGAGTTGTTAAAAAAGTTTGAAATATCCAATAAATGTCGTTCCACTTCATGATTGTGTCCCACTTGTTGTTGATTCTTCACAAAAAAATACAGTTATTTTATGTTTGAAGCCTGAAATGTGGCAAAGGTCGCAAAGTTCAAGGGGGCCGAATACTTTCGCAATGCACTGTAGATATACGTACATACCTACTTATATTTTGGAAGCTAACAGATTGCATTTAGTTGAAAGATGACAATTATAATCAGAAAATAATAACAGAATAAATAGCAGAAGAATACTTGCAGTTTAAAAACAAGTTAAATGTAATCTATGTAATCCTCCAAAGTAATTATTTATCATGAGAGCATACTAATGCTGCATATCTAAGAAAGGTTCAAATCTGACTTCTCTGGTAGCAAATAGGTGTAAATTGCTGAGGTGGAATCACTTGAGGACACAAGCTCAAGTACACAGTACAAATATGATACAAATATGAAATATGTTATATGATGTATTTCCTATTCAACAAAACTGTATGAATAAAGCTTGACATAACTTACATGCTTTCTAAATATAGTATAATCAAATTATACAATGACTAACTATAAGAGTTCACTTTCCTTATTACTGTAAAATACATAAAATGTGCATATTTTCTAAAGGTCTCTCGATCAAAACATCTGCCCCCATCACTGTGAACGTCTCACAGAGCTTAAGCTTGGCTTCCTGACAAAGTGTTTTTTTGTTTAAAATCTATTCATTATTTTAGATTACTGGCTATAAATCAATCTCTGAATGTGATACAGTGAAGGAACAACTCTCACCTGCTGCGCTACAATGTAAGGATTCCAGGCATATGCGTTGTTAGTGGCTGTGATGTAGGGTTCCTGGCTGAACCCTACATCACAGACTGTCAGACGATCGTAAGACCGAATTAAATGGTAGGAGGGACATCACAGCTTCAAGTGGTGTCAGATTTTACATCCTGCTGTACACAGGCAAGAGAGACATACTCCTGTGTCTGTGACAATCAGGGCTACCGCTTAACGTAACCCATTTCGATCAACAGTATGGTGTCAACAGATCGATTTCTAAGCGAAAATGTTGGTCGGAACCGTTACCAGAAGGACACAGGTCCCCAAAACAGGGGACTTTACATTTAAGAGGTATAATGCTGTAAATTAAAATTGTACACCCAATGTAGGCTAGTGCCCCATTGAGATAGGATACAAAATAAAATCCAATGCTGTGATTCTCATCACGTTGTCTTCTCACACTATTTAAACCCCACAATCGAATAAACAGTTTATGAAGCTCTCAGACTAATAGATCATATATTTCAAACAAATAATATGTACTAAAAACTACACATATTTTGGAATTTCTGTGACCAATTGATAATCAATATCCAAAAACAGCGCAGGTTTTTTTTGCAAACCTGCAAATCATCATCTTCTTATCTTCATTTGTGGCACCACTGTAGTCTAGTGTGAGGGATTATAGGAGGGGAAACGGTGTTGCAGTAGTCTAGTGTGAGGGATTTAGGGGGGAAAACAGTGTTGCAGTAGTCTAGTGTGAGGGATTATGGGAGGGAAAACGGTGTTGCTGTAGTCTAGTGTGAGGGATTATAGGAGGGAAACCGGTATTGCAGTAGTCTAGTGTGAGGGATTATAGCAGGGAAAACGGTGTTGCTGTAGTCTAGTGTGAGGGATTATAGAAGGGAAAACGGTGTTGCTGTAGTCTAGTGTGAGGGATTATAGGAGGGAAAACGGTGTTGCTGTAGTCTAGTGTGAGGGATTATGGGAGGGGAAATTGTGTTGCAGTAGTCTAGTGTGAGGGGTAATGGCAGGGGAAACGGTGTTGCAGAGGTCTAGTATGAGGGGTTATGGGAGGGGAAATGGTGTTGCAGTAAGCAGTAGTCTAGTGAGAGGAGTTATGGCAGGGGAAACATTGTTTCAGTAGTGTGAGGGGTTATGGCAGGGGAAACGGTGTAGCAGTAGTCTAGTGTGAGGGGTTATGTCAGGCGAAACGGTGTTGCAGTAGTCTAGTGTGAGGGGTTATGTCAGGCGAAACGGTGTTGCAGTAGTCTAGTGTGAGGGGTTATGGCAGGGGAAACGGTGTCGCAGTAGTCTAGTGTGAGGGGTTATGGCAGGGGAAACGGTGTTGCAGTAGTGTGAGGGGTTATGGCAGGGGAAACGGTGTAGCAGTAGTCTAGTGTGAGGGGTTATGGCAGGGGAAACGGTGTCGCAGTAGTCTAGTGTGAGGGGTTATGGCAGGGGAAACGGTGTAGCAGTAGTCTAGTGTGAGGGGTTATGGCAGGGGAAACGGTTTAGCAGTAGTCTAGTGTGAGGGGTTATGGCAGGGGAAACGGTGTCGCAGTAGTCTAGTGTGAGGGGTTATGGCAGGGGAAACGGTGTTGCAGTAGTGTGAGGGGTTATGGCAGGGGAAACGGTGTAGCAGTAGTCTAGTGTGAGGGGTTATGGCAGGGGAAACGGTGTCGCAGTAGTGTGAGGGGTTATGGCAGGGGAAACGGTGTAGCAGTAGTCTAGTGTGAGGGGTTATGGCAGGGGAAATGGTGTCGCAGTAGTCTAGTGTGAGGGGTTATGGCAGGGGAAACGGTGTAGCAGTAGTCTAGTGTGAGGGGTTATGGCAGGGGAAACGGTTTAGCAGTAGTCTAGTGTGAGGGGTTATGGCAGGGGAAACGGTGTCGCAGTAGTCTAGTGTGAGGGGTTATGGCAGGGGAAACGGTGTAGCAGTAGTCTAGTGTGAGGGGTTATGGCAGGGGAAACGGTTTAGCAGTAGTCTAGTGTGAGGGGTTATGGCAGGGGAAACGGTGTCGCAGTAGTCTAGTGTGAGGGGTTATGGCAGGGGAAACGGTGTTGCAGTAGTGTGAGGGGTTATGGCAGGGGAAACGGTGTAGCAGTAGTCTAGTGTGAGGGGTTATGTCAGGCGAAACGGTGTTGCAGTAGTCTAGTGTGAGGGGTTATGTCAGGCGAAACGGTGTTGCAGTAGTCTAGTGTGAGGGGTTATGGCAGGGGAAACGGTTTAGCAGTAGTCTAGTGTGAGGGGTTATGTCAGGCGAAACGGTGTTGCAGTAGTCTAGTGTGAGGGGTTATGGCAGGGGAAACGGTTTAGCAGTAGTCTAGTGTGAGGGGTTATGGCAGGGGAAACGGTGTCGCAGTAGTCTAGTGTGAGGGGTTATGGCAGGGGAAACGGTGTTGCAGTAGTGTGAGGGGTTATGGCAGGGGAAACGGTGTAGCAGTAGTCTAGTGTGAGGGGTTATGGCAGGGGAAACGGTGTCGCAGTAGTCTAGTGTGAGGGGTTATGGCAGGGGAAACGGTGTAGCAGTAGTCTAGTGTGAGGGGTTATGGCAGGGGAAACGGTTTAGCAGTAGTCTAGTGTGAGGGGTTATGGCAGGGGAAACGGTGTCGCAGTAGTCTAGTGTGAGGGGTTATGGCAGGGGAAACGGTGTTGCAGTAGTGTGAGGGGTTATGGCAGGGGAAACGGTGTAGCAGTAGTCTAGTGTGAGGGGTTATGGCAGGGGAAACGGTGTCGCAGTAGTGTGAGGGGTTATGGCAGGGGAAACGGTGTCGCAGTAGTCTAGTGTGAGGGGTTATGGCAGGGGAAACGGTGTTGCAGTAGTGTGAGGGGTTATGGCAGGGGAAACGGTGTAGCAGTAGTCTAGTGTGAGGGGTTATGGCAGGGGAAACGGTGTCGCAGTAGTCTAGTGTGAGGGGTTATGGCAGGGGAAACGGTGTAGCAGTAGTCTAGTGTGAGGGGTTATGGCAGGGGAAACGGTTTAGCAGTAGTCTAGTGTGAGGGGTTATGGCAGGGGAAACGGTGTCGCAGTAGTCTAGTGTGAGGGGTTATGGCAGGGGAAACGGTGTTGCAGTAGTGTGAGGGGTTATGGCAGGGGAAACGGTGTAGCAGTAGTCTAGTGTGAGGGGTTATGGCAGGGGAAACGGTGTCGCAGTAGTGTGAGGGGTTATGGCAGGGGAAACGGTGTAGCAGTAGTCTAGTGTGAGGGGTTATGGCAGGGGAAATGGTGTCGCAGTAGTCTAGTGTGAGGGGTTATGGCAGGGGAAACGGTGTAGCAGTAGTCTAGTGTGAGGGGTTATGGCAGGGGAAACGGTTTAGCAGTAGTCTAGTGTGAGGGGTTATGGCAGGGGAAACGGTGTAGCAGTAGTCTAGTGTGAGGGGTTATGGCAGGGGAAACGGTGTTGCAGTAGTGTGAGGGGTTATGGCAGGGGAAACGGTGTAGCAGTAGTCTAGTGTGAGGGGTTATGGCAGGGGAAACGTTGTCGCAGTAGTCTAGTGTGAGGGGTTATGGCAGGGGAAACGTTGTTGCAGTAGTGCGAGGAGTTATGGCAGGGGAAACGGTGTCGCAGTAGTCTAGTGTAAGGGGTTATGGCAGGGGAAACGGTGTTGCAGTAGTTTAGTGTGAAGGGTTATGGCAGGGGAAAAGGTTTTGCAGTAGTCTAGTGTGAGGGATTATGGCAGGGGAAACGGTGTTGCAGTAGTCTAGTGTGAGGGGTTATGGCAGGGGAAACAGTGTTGCAGTAGTCTAGTGTGAGGGGTTATGGCAGGGGAAACGGTGTTGCAGTAGTCTAGTGTGAGGGGTTATGGCAGGGAAAACGGTGTTGCTGTAGTCTAGTGTGAGGGGTTATGGCAGGGGAAACGGTGTTGCAGTAGTCTAGTGTGAGGGGTTATGGCAGGGGAAACGTTGTTGAAGCAGTGTGAGGGTTTATGGCAGTGGAAACGGTGTAGCAGTAGTCTAGTGTGAGGGGTTATGGCAGGGGAAACGTTGTCGCAGTAGTTTAGTGTGAGGGGTTATGGCAGGGGAAACGTTGTTGCAGTAGTGTGAGGAGTTATGGCAGGGGAAATGGTGTTGCAGTAGTCTAGTGTGAGGGGTTATGGCAGGGGAAACGGTGTTGCAGTAGTCTAGTGTGAGGGGTTATGGCAGGGGAAACGGTGTTGCAGTAGTCTAGTGTGAAGGGTTATGGCAGGGGAAACGGTGTTGCAGTAGTCTAGTGTGAGGGGTTATGGCAGGGGAAACGTTGTTGCAGCAGTGTGAGGGTTTATGGCAGTGGAAACGGTGTAGCAGTAGTCTAGTGTGAGGGGTTATGGCAGGGGAAACGATGTAGCAGTAGTCTAGTGTGAGGGGTTATGGCAGGGGAAACGCTGTCGCAGTATTCTAGTGTGAGGGGTTATGGCAGGGGAAACGGTGTCGCAGTAGTCTAGTGTGAGGGGTTATGGCAGGGGAAATGGTATAACAGTAGTGTCAGGGGTTATGGCAGGGGAAACAGTATTACAGTTGTCTAGTGAGAGGAGTTATGGCAGGGGATACGGTGTTGCAGTAGTCTAGTGTGAGGGGTTATGGCAGGGGAAACGGTGTTGCAGTAGTCTAGTGTGAGGGGTTATGGCAGGGGAAACGGTGTCGCGGTAGTCTAGTATGAGGGGTTATGGCAGGGGATACGGTGTTGCAGTAGTCTAGTGTGAGGGGTCATGGCAGGGGAAACGGTGTTGCAGTGGTCTAGTGTGAGGGGTTATGGCAGGGGAAACGGTGTTGCAGTAGTCTAGTGTGAGGGGTTATGGCAGGGGAAACGTTGTTGCAGTAGTGTGAGGGGTTATGGCAGGGGAAAAGGTTTTTTAGGAGTCTAGTGTGAGGGATTATGGCAGGGGAAACGGTGTTGCAGTAGTCTAGTGTGAGGGGTTATGGCAGGGGAAACAGTGTTGCAGTAGCCTAGTGTGAGGGGTTATGGCAGGGGAAACGTTGTTGCAGCAGTGTGAGGGTTTATGGCAGTGGAAACGGTGTAGCAGTAGTCTAGTGTGAGGGGTTATGGCAGGGAAACGGTGTTGCAGTAGTGTGAGGGGTTATGGCAAGGGAAACGGTGTAGCAGTAGTCTAGTGTGAGGGGTTATGGCAGTGGAAACGGTGTCGCAGTAGTTTAGTGTGAGGGGTTATGGCAGGGGAAACGTTGTTGCAGTAGTGTGAGGGGTTATGGCAGGGGAAACTGTGTTGCAGTAGTCTAGTGTGAGGGGTTATGGCAGGGGAAACGCTGTCGCAGTATTCTAGTGTGAGGGGTTATGGCAGGGGAAACGGTGTAGCAGTAGTCTAGTGTGAGGGGTTATGGCAGGGGAAATGGTATGGCATTAGTGTCAGGTGTTATGGCAGGGGAAACAGTATTACAGTAGTCTAGTGAGAGGAGTTATGGCAGGGGAAACGGTGTAGCAGTAGTCTAGTGTGAGGGGTTAGTGCAGGGGAAACGGTATTGCAGTAGTCTAGTGTGAGGGGTTATGGCAGGAAAAACAGTGTTGCAGTAGTCTAGTATGAGGGGTTATGTTAGGGGATACGGTGTTGCAGTAGTCTAGTGTGAGGGGTTATGGCAGGGGAAACGGTGTTGCAGTAGTCTAGTGTGAGGGGTTATGGCATGGGAAACGGTGTTGCAGTAGTCTAGTATGAGGGGTTATGGCAGGGGAAACAGTGATGCAGTAGTCTAGTGTGAGGGGTTATGGCAAAAGAAGCGGTGTTGCAGTAGTCTAGTGTGAGGGATTATGGCAGGGGAAACAGTGTTGCAGTAGTCTAGTGTGAGGGGTTATGGCAGGGGAAACGGTGTTGCAGTAGTCTAGTGTGAGGGATTATGGCAGGGGAAACGGTGTTTCAGTAGTCTAGTCTGAGGGATTATGGCAGGGGAAACGGTGTTGCAGTAGTCTAGTGTGAGGGGTTATGGCAAGGGAATCGGTGTCGCAGTAGTCTAGTGTGAGGTGTTATGGCAGGGGAAATGGTATAGCAGTAGTGTCAGGGGTTATGGCAGGGGAAACAGTATTACAGTAGTCTAGTGAGAGGAGTTATGGCAGGGGAAACGGTGTAGCAGTAGTCTAGTGTGAGAGGTTAGTGCAGGAGAAATGGTGTTGCAGTAGTCTAGTGTGAGGGGTTATGGCAGGGGAAACGGTGTAGCAGTAGTCTAGTATGAGGGGTTATGGCAGGGGATACGGTGTTGCAGTAGTCTAGTGTGAGGGGTTATGGCAGGGGAAACGGTGTAGCCGTAGTCTAGTGTGAGGGGTTATGGCAGGGGAATCGTTGTTGCAGTAGTGTGAGGAGTTATGGCAGGGGAAACGGTGTAGCAGTAGTCTAGTGTGAGGGGTTATGGCAGGGGAAACGGTGTTGCAGTAGTCTAGTGTGAGGGGTTATGGCAGGGCAAACAGTGTTGCAGTAGTCTAGTGTGAAGGGTTATGGCAGGGGAAACGATGTAGCAGTAGTCTAGTGTGAGGGGTAATGGCAGGGGAAATGGTGTCGCAGTAGTCTAGTGTGAGGGGTTATGGCAGGGGAATCGTTGTTGCAGTAGTGTGAGGAGTTATGGCAGGGGAAACAGTGTAGCAGTAGTCTAGTGTGAGGGGTTAGTGCAGGGGAAATGGTGTTGCAGTAGTCTAGTGTGAGGGGTTATGGCAGGGGAAACGGTGTAGCAGTAGTGTAGTGTGAGGGGTTAGTGCAGGAGAAATGGTGTTGCAGTAGTCTAGTGTGAGGGGTTATGGCAGGGGAAACGGTGTAGCAGTAGTCTAGTATGAGGGGTTATGGCAGGGGATACGGTGTTGCAGTAGTCTAGTGTGAGGGGTTATGGCAGGGGAAACGTTGTTGCAGTAGTGTGAGGAGTTATGGCAGGGGAAACGGTGTAGCAGTAGTCTAGTGTGAGGGGTTAGTGCAGGGGAAACGGTGTCGCAGTAGTCTAGTGTGAGGGGTTATGGCAGGGGAAACGGTGTAGCCGTAGTCTAGTGTGAGGGGTTATGGGAGGGGAAACCGTGTTGCAGTAGTCTAGTGTGAGGGGTTATGGCAGGGGAAACGGTGTAGCAGTAGTCTAGTGTGAGTGATTATGGCAGGCGAAACGGTGTTGCAGTAGTCTAGTGTGAGGGGTTATGGCAGGGGAAACGATGTTGCAGTAGTCTAGTGTGAGGGGTTATGGCAGGGGAAAAGGTTTTGCAGTAGTCTAGTGTGAGGGATTATGGCAGGGGAAACGGTGTTGCAGTAGTCTAGTTTGAGGGGTTATGGCAGGGGAAACGGTGTTGCAGTAGTCTAGTGTGAGGGGTTATGGCAGGGGAAACGGTTTTGCAGTAGTCAAGTGTGAGAGGTTATGGCAGGGGAAACGGTGTTGCAGTAGTCTAGTGTGAGGGGTAATGGCAGGGGAAACGTTGTTGCAGTAGTCTAGTGTGAGGGGTTATGGGAGGGGAAACCTGGTTGCAGTAGTCTAGTGTGAGGGGTTATGGCAGGGGAAACGGTGTAGCAGAGGTCTAGTGTGAGGGGTTATGGCAGGGGAAACGGTGTCGCAGTAGTCTAGTGTGAGGGGTTATGGCAGGGGAAAAGGTTTTGCAGTAGTCTAGTGTGAGGGATTATGGCAGGGGAAACGGTGTTGCAGTGGTCTAGTGTGAGGGGTTATGGCAGGGGAAACGGTGTTGCAGTAGTCTAGTGTGAGGGGTTATGGCAGGGGAAACAGTGTTGCAGTAGCCTAGTGTGAGGGGTTATGGCAGGGGAAGCGGTGTAGCAGTAGTCTAGTGTGAGGGATTATGGCAGGGGAAACGGTGTTGCAGTAGTCTAGTGTGAGGGGTTATGGCAGGGGAAACGGTGTTGCAGTAGTCTAGTGTGAGGGATTATGGCAGGGGAAACGGTGTTTCAGTAGTCTAGTGTGAGGGATTATGGCAGGGGAAACGGTGTTGCAGTAGTCTAGTGTGAGGGGTTATGGCAGGGGAAATGGTATAGCAGTAGTGTCAGGGGTTATGGCAGGGGAAACAGTATTACAGTAGTCTAGTGAGAGGAGTTATGGCAGGGGAAACGGTGTAGCAGTAGTCTAGTGTGAGGGGTTAGTGCAGGAGAAATGGTGTTGCAGTAGTCTAGTGTGAGGGGTTATGGCAGGGGAAACGGTGTAGCAGTAGTCTAGTATGAGGGGTTATGGCAGGGGATACGGTGTTGCAGTAGTCTAGTGTGAGGGGTTATGGCAGGGGAAACGGTGTAGCCGTAGTCTAGTGTGAGGGGTTATGGCAGGGGAATCGCTGTTGCAGTAGTGTGAGGAGTTATGGCAGGGGAAACGGTGTAGCAGTAGTCTAGTGTGAGGGGTTATGGCAGGGGAAACGGTGTTGCAGTAGTCTAGTGTGAGGGGTTATGGCAGGGCAAACAGTGTTGCAGTAGTCTAGTGTGAAGGGTTATGGCAGGGGAAACGATGTAGCAGTAGTCTAGTGTGAGGGGTAATGGCAGGGGAAATGGTGTCGCAGTAGTCTAGTGTGAGGGGTTATGGCAGGGGAATCGTTGTTGCAGTAGTGTGAGGAGTTATGGCAGGGGAAACAGTGTAGCAGTAGTCTAGTGTGAGGGGTTATGGCAGGGGAAGCGGTGTAGCAGTAGTCTAGTGTGAGGGATTATGGCAGGGGAAACGGTGTTGCAGTAGTCTAGTGTGAGGGGTTATGGCAGGGGAAACGGTGTTGCAGTAGTCTAGTATGAGGGGTTATGGCAGGGGAAACGGTGTTTCAGTAGTCTAGTGTGAGGGATTATGGCAGGGGAAACGGTGTTGCAGTAGTCTAGTGTGAGGGGTTATGGCAAGGGAAGTCTAGTGTGAGGTGTTATGGCGGTGTATAGCAGTAGTCTAGTGTGAGGTGAGGGGTTATGGCAGGGGAGGTTATGGCAGGGGATACGGTGTTGCAGTAGTCTAGTGTGAGGGGTTATGGCAGGGGAAACGGTGTAGCCGTAGTCTAGTGTGAGGGGTTATGGCAGGGGAATCGTTGTTGCAGTAGTGTGAGGAGTTATGGCAGGGGAAACGGTGTAGCAGTAGTCTAGTGTGAGGGGTTATGGCAGGGGAAACGGTGTTGCAGTAGTCTAGTGTGAGGGGTTATGGCAGGGCAAACAGTGTTGCAGTAGTCTAGTGTGAAGGGTTATGGCAGGGGAAACGATGTAGCAGTAGTCTAGTGTGAGGGGTAATGGCAGGGGAAATGGTGTCGCAGTAGTCTAGTGTGAGGGGTTATGGCAGGGGAATCGTTGTTGCAGTAGTGTGAGGAGTTATGGCAGGGGAAACAGTGTAGCAGTAGTCTAGTGTGAGGGGTTAGTGCAGGGGAAATGGTGTTGCAGTAGTCTAGTGTGAGGGGTTATGGCAGGGGAAACGGTGTAGCAGTAGTGTAGTGTGAGGGGTTAGTGCAGGAGAAATGGTGTTGCAGTAGTCTAGTGTGAGGGGTTATGGCAGGGGAAACGGTGTAGCAGTAGTCTAGTATGAGGGGTTATGGCAGGGGATACGGTGTTGCAGTAGTCTAGTGTGAGGGGTTATGGCAGGGGAAACGTTGTTGCAGTAGTGTGAGGAGTTATGGCAGGGGAAACGGTGTAGCAGTAGTCTAGTGTGAGGGGTTAGTGCAGGGGAAACGGTGTCGCAGTAGTCTAGTGTGAGGGGTTATGGCAGGGGAAACGGTGTAGCCGTAGTCTAGTGTGAGGGGTTATGGGAGGGGAAACCGTGTTGCAGTAGTCTAGTGTGAGGGGTTATGGCAGGGGAAACGGTGTAGCAGTAGTCTAGTGTGAGTGATTATGGCAGGCGAAACGGTGTTGCAGTAGTCTAGTGTGAGGGGTTATGGCAGGGGAAACGATGTTGCAGTAGTCTAGTGTGAGGGGTTATGGCAGGGGAAAAGGTTTTGCAGTAGTCTAGTGTGAGGGATTATGGCAGGGGAAACGGTGTTGCAGTAGTCTAGTTTGAGGGGTTATGGCAGGGGAAACGGTGTTGCAGTAGTCTAGTGTGAGGGGTTATGGCAGGGGAAACGGTTTTGCAGTAGTCAAGTGTGAGAGGTTATGGCAGGGGAAACGGTGTTGCAGTAGTCTAGTGTGAGGGGTAATGGCAGGGGAAACGTTGTTGCAGTAGTCTAGTGTGAGGGGTTATGGGAGGGGAAACCTGGTTGCAGTAGTCTAGTGTGAGGGGTTATGGCAGGGGAAACGGTGTAGCAGAGGTCTAGTGTGAGGGGTTATGGCAGGGGAAACGGTGTCGCAGTAGTCTAGTGTGAGGGGTTATGGCAGGGGAAAAGGTTTTGCAGTAGTCTAGTGTGAGGGATTATGGCAGGGGAAACGGTGTTGCAGTGGTCTAGTGTGAGGGGTTATGGCAGGGGAAACGGTGTTGCAGTAGTCTAGTGTGAGGGGTTATGGCAGGGGAAACAGTGTTGCAGTAGCCTAGTGTGAGGGGTTATGGCAGGGGAAGCGGTGTAGCAGTAGTCTAGTGTGAGGGATTATGGCAGGGGAAACGGTGTTGCAGTAGTCTAGTGTGAGGGGTTATGGCAGGGGAAACGGTGTTGCAGTAGTCTAGTGTGAGGGATTATGGCAGGGGAAACGGTGTTTCAGTAGTCTAGTGTGAGGGATTATGGCAGGGGAAACGGTGTTGCAGTAGTCTAGTGTGAGGGGTTATGGCAGGGGAAATGGTATAGCAGTAGTGTCAGGGGTTATGGCAGGGGAAACAGTATTACAGTAGTCTAGTGAGAGGAGTTATGGCAGGGGAAACGGTGTAGCAGTAGTCTAGTGTGAGGGGTTAGTGCAGGAGAAATGGTGTTGCAGTAGTCTAGTGTGAGGGGTTATGGCAGGGGAAACGGTGTAGCAGTAGTCTAGTATGAGGGGTTATGGCAGGGGATACGGTGTTGCAGTAGTCTAGTGTGAGGGGTTATGGCAGGGGAAACGGTGTAGCCGTAGTCTAGTGTGAGGGGTTATGGCAGGGGAATCGTTGTTGCAGTAGTGTGAGGAGTTATGGCAGGGGAAACGGTGTAGCAGTAGTCTAGTGTGAGGGGTTATGGCAGGGGAAACGGTGTTGCAGTAGTCTAGTGTGAGGGGTTATGGCAGGGCAAACAGTGTTGCAGTAGTCTAGTGTGAAGGGTTATGGCAGGGGAAACGATGTAGCAGTAGTCTAGTGTGAGGGGTAATGGCAGGGGAAATGGTGTCGCAGTAGTCTAGTGTGAGGGGTTATGGCAGGGGAATCGTTGTTGCAGTAGTGTGAGGAGTTATGGCAGGGGAAACAGTGTAGCAGTAGTCTAGTGTGAGGGGTTAGTGCAGGGGAAATGGTGTTGCAGTAGTCTAGTGTGAGGGGTTATGGCAGGGGAAACGGTGTAGCAGTAGTCTAGTGTGAGAGGGGTGAGGGGTTATGGCATGGCAGGGGAAACGGTGTTGCAGTGTCGCAGTAGTCTAGTGTGAGGGGTTATGGCAGGGGAATCGTTGTTGCAGTAGTGTGTGAGGAGTTATGGCAGGGGAAACGGTGTAGCAGTAGTCTAGTGTGAGGGGTTATGGCAGGGGAAGCGGTGTAGCAGTAGTCTAGTGTGAGGGATTATGGCAGGGGAAACGGTGTTGCAGTAGTCTAGTGTGAGGGGTTATGGCAGGGGAAACGGTGTTGCAGTAGTTAGTCTAGTGTGAGGGGTTATGGCAAGGGAATCGGTGTCGCAGTAGTCTAGTGTGAGGTGTTATGGCAGGGGAAATGGTATAGCAGTAGTGTCAGGGGTTATGGCAGGGGAAACAGTATTACAGTAGTCTAGTGAGAGGAGTTATGGCAGGGGAAACGGTGTAGCAGTAGTCTAGTGTGAGGGGTTAGTGCAGGAGAAATGGTGTTGCAGTAGTCTAGTGTGAGGGGTTATGGCAGGGGAAACGGTGTAGCAGTAGTCTAGTATGAGGGGTTATGGCAGGGGATACGGTGTTGCAGTAGTCTAGTGTGAGGGGTTATGGCAGGGGAAACGGTGTAGCCGTAGTCTAGTGTGAGGGGTTATGGCAGGGGAATCGTTGTTGCAGTAGTGTGAGGAGTTATGGCAGGGGAAACGGTGTAGCAGTAGTCTAGTGTGAGGGGTTATGGCAGGGGAAACGGTGTTGCAGTAGTCTAGTGTGAGGGGTTATGGCAGGGCAAACAGTGTTGCAGTAGTCTAGTGTGAAGGGTTATGGCAGGGGAAACGATGTAGCAGTAGTCTAGTGTGAGGGGTAATGGCAGGGGAAATGGTGTCGCAGTAGTCTAGTGTGAGGGGTTATGGCAGGGGAATCGTTGTTGCAGTAGTGTGAGGAGTTATGGCAGGGGAAACAGTGTAGCAGTAGTCTAGTGTGAGGGGTTAGTGCAGGGGAAATGGTGTTGCAGTAGTCTAGTGTGAGGGGTTATGGCAGGGGAAACGGTGTAGCAGTAGTGTAGTGTGAGGGGTTAGTGCAGGAGAAATGGTGTTGCAGTAGTCTAGTGTGAGGGGTTATGGCAGGGGAAACGGTGTAGCAGTAGTCTAGTATGAGGGGTTATGGCAGGGGATACGGTGTTGCAGTAGTCTAGTGTGAGGGGTTATGGCAGGGGAAACGTTGTTGCAGTAGTGTGAGGAGTTATGGCAGGGGAAACGGTGTAGCAGTAGTCTAGTGTGAGGGGTTAGTGCAGGGGAAACGGTGTCGCAGTAGTCTAGTGTGAGGGGTTATGGCAGGGGAAACGGTGTAGCCGTAGTCTAGTGTGAGGGGTTATGGGAGGGGAAACCGTGTTGCAGTAGTCTAGTGTGAGGGGTTATGGCAGGGGAAACGGTGTAGCAGTAGTCTAGTGTGAGTGATTATGGCAGGCGAAACGGTGTTGCAGTAGTCTAGTGTGAGGGGTTATGGCAGGGGAAACGATGTTGCAGTAGTCTAGTGTGAGGGGTTATGGCAGGGGAAAAGGTTTTGCAGTAGTCTAGTGTGAGGGATTATGGCAGGGGAAACGGTGTTGCAGTAGTCTAGTTTGAGGGGTTATGGCAGGGGAAACGGTGTTGCAGTAGTCTAGTGTGAGGGGTTATGGCAGGGGAAACGGTTTTGCAGTAGTCAAGTGTGAGAGGTTATGGCAGGGGAAACGGTGTTGCAGTAGTCTAGTGTGAGGGGTAATGGCAGGGGAAACGTTGTTGCAGTAGTCTAGTGTGAGGGGTTATGGGAGGGGAAACCTGGTTGCAGTAGTCTAGTGTGAGGGGTTATGGCAGGGGAAACGGTGTAGCAGAGGTCTAGTGTGAGGGGTTATGGCAGGGGAAACGGTGTCGCAGTAGTCTAGTGTGAGGGGTTATGGCAGGGGAAAAGGTTTTGCAGTAGTCTAGTGTGAGGGATTATGGCAGGGGAAACGGTGTTGCAGTGGTCTAGTGTGAGGGGTTATGGCAGGGGAAACGGTGTTGCAGTAGTCTAGTGTGAGGGGTTATGGCAGGGGAAACAGTGTTGCAGTAGCCTAGTGTGAGGGGTTATGGCAGGGGAAGCGGTGTAGCAGTAGTCTAGTGTGAGGGATTATGGCAGGGGAAACGGTGTTGCAGTAGTCTAGTGTGAGGGGTTATGGCAGGGGAAACGGTGTTGCAGTAGTCTAGTGTGAGGGATTATGGCAGGGGAAACGGTGTTTCAGTAGTCTAGTGTGAGGGATTATGGCAGGGGAAACGGTGTTGCAGTAGTCTAGTGTGAGGGGTTATGGCAGGGGAAATGGTATAGCAGTAGTGTCAGGGGTTATGGCAGGGGAAACAGTATTACAGTAGTCTAGTGAGAGGAGTTATGGCAGGGGAAACGGTGTAGCAGTAGTCTAGTGTGAGGGGTTAGTGCAGGAGAAATGGTGTTGCAGTAGTCTAGTGTGAGGGGTTATGGCAGGGGAAACGGTGTAGCAGTAGTCTAGTATGAGGGGTTATGGCAGGGGATACGGTGTTGCAGTAGTCTAGTGTGAGGGGTTATGGCAGGGGAAACGGTGTAGCCGTAGTCTAGTGTGAGGGGTTATGGCAGGGGAATCGTTGTTGCAGTAGTGTGAGGAGTTATGGCAGGGGAAACGGTGTAGCAGTAGTCTAGTGTGAGGGGTTATGGCAGGGGAAACGGTGTTGCAGTAGTCTAGTGTGAGGGGTTATGGCAGGGCAAACAGTGTTGCAGTAGTCTAGTGTGAAGGGTTATGGCAGGGGAAACGATGTAGCAGTAGTCTAGTGTGAGGGGTAATGGCAGGGGAAATGGTGTCGCAGTAGTCTAGTGTGAGGGGTTATGGCAGGGGAATCGTTGTTGCAGTAGTGTGAGGAGTTATGGCAGGGGAAACAGTGTAGCAGTAGTCTAGTGTGAGGGGTTATGGCAGGGGAAGCGGTGTAGCAGTAGTCTAGTGTGAGGGATTATGGCAGGGGAAACGGTGTTGCAGTAGTCTAGTGTGAGGGGTTATGGCAGGGGAAACGGTGTTGCAGTAGTCTAGTGTGAGGGATTATGGCAGGGGAAACGGTGTTTCAGTAGTCTAGTGTGAGGGATTATGGCAGGGGAAACGGTGTTGCAGTAGTCTAGTGTGAGGGGTTATGGCAAGGGAATCGGTGTCGCAGTAGTCTAGTGTGAGGTGTTATGGCAGGGGAAATGGTATAGCAGTAGTGTCAGGGGTTATGGCAGGGGAAACAGTATTACAGTAGTCTAGTGAGAGGAGTTATGGCAGGGGAAACGGTGTAGCAGTAGTCTAGTGTGAGGGGTTAGTGCAGGAGAAATGGTGTTGCAGTAGTCTAGTGTGAGGGGTTATGGCAGGGGAAACGGTGTAGCAGTAGTCTAGTATGAGGGGTTATGGCAGGGGATACGGTGTTGCAGTAGTCTAGTGTGAGGGGTTATGGCAGGGGAAACGGTGTAGCCGTAGTCTAGTGTGAGGGGTTATGGCAGGGGAATCGTTGTTGCAGTAGTGTGAGGAGTTATGGCAGGGGAAACGGTGTAGCAGTAGTCTAGTGTGAGGGGTTATGGCAGGGGAAACGGTGTTGCAGTAGTCTAGTGTGAGGGGTTATGGCAGGGCAAACAGTGTTGCAGTAGTCTAGTGTGAAGGGTTATGGCAGGGGAAACGATGTAGCAGTAGTCTAGTGTGAGGGGTAATGGCAGGGGAAATGGTGTCGCAGTAGTCTAGTGTGAGGGGTTATGGCAGGGGAATCGTTGTTGCAGTAGTGTGAGGAGTTATGGCAGGGGAAACAGTGTAGCAGTAGTCTAGTGTGAGGGGTTAGTGCAGGGGAAATGGTGTTGCAGTAGTCTAGTGTGAGGGGTTATGGCAGGGGAAACGGTGTAGCAGTAGTGTAGTGTGAGGGGTTAGTGCAGGAGAAATGGTGTTGCAGTAGTCTAGTGTGAGGGGTTATGGCAGGGGAAACGGTGTAGCAGTAGTCTAGTATGAGGGGTTATGGCAGGGGATACGGTGTTGCAGTAGTCTAGTGTGAGGGGTTATGGCAGGGGAAACGTTGTTGCAGTAGTGTGAGGAGTTATGGCAGGGGAAACGGTGTAGCAGTAGTCTAGTGTGAGGGGTTAGTGCAGGGGAAACGGTGTCGCAGTAGTCTAGTGTGAGGGGTTATGGCAGGGGAAACGGTGTAGCCGTAGTCTAGTGTGAGGGGTTATGGGAGGGGAAACCGTGTTGCAGTAGTCTAGTGTGAGGGGTTATGGCAGGGGAAACGGTGTAGCAGTAGTCTAGTGTGAGTGATTATGGCAGGCGAAACGGTGTTGCAGTAGTCTAGTGTGAGGGGTTATGGCAGGGGAAACGATGTTGCAGTAGTCTAGTGTGAGGGGTTATGGCAGGGGAAAAGGTTTTGCAGTAGTCTAGTGTGAGGGATTATGGCAGGGGAAACGGTGTTGCAGTAGTCTAGTTTGAGGGGTTATGGCAGGGGAAACGGTGTTGCAGTAGTCTAGTGTGAGGGGTTATGGCAGGGGAAACGGTTTTGCAGTAGTCAAGTGTGAGAGGTTATGGCAGGGGAAACGGTGTTGCAGTAGTCTAGTGTGAGGGGTAATGGCAGGGGAAACGTTGTTGCAGTAGTCTAGTGTGAGGGGTTATGGGAGGGGAAACCTGGTTGCAGTAGTCTAGTGTGAGGGGTTATGGCAGGGGAAACGGTGTAGCAGAGGTCTAGTGTGAGGGGTTATGGCAGGGGAAACGGTGTCGCAGTAGTCTAGTGTGAGGGGTTATGGCAGGGGAAAAGGTTTTGCAGTAGTCTAGTGTGAGGGATTATGGCAGGGGAAACGGTGTTGCAGTGGTCTAGTGTGAGGGGTTATGGCAGGGGAAACGGTGTTGCAGTAGTCTAGTGTGAGGGGTTATGGCAGGGGAAACAGTGTTGCAGTAGCCTAGTGTGAGGGGTTATGGCAGGGGAAGCGGTGTAGCAGTAGTCTAGTGTGAGGGATTATGGCAGGGGAAACGGTGTTGCAGTAGTCTAGTGTGAGGGGTTATGGCAGGGGAAACGGTGTTGCAGTAGTCTAGTGTGAGGGATTATGGCAGGGGAAACGGTGTTTCAGTAGTCTAGTGTGAGGGATTATGGCAGGGGAAACGGTGTTGCAGTAGTCTAGTGTGAGGGGTTATGGCAGGGGAAATGGTATAGCAGTAGTGTCAGGGGTTATGGCAGGGGAAACAGTATTACAGTAGTCTAGTGAGAGGAGTTATGGCAGGGGAAACGGTGTAGCAGTAGTCTAGTGTGAGGGGTTAGTGCAGGAGAAATGGTGTTGCAGTAGTCTAGTGTGAGGGGTTATGGCAGGGGAAACGGTGTAGCAGTAGTCTAGTATGAGGGGTTATGGCAGGGGATACGGTGTTGCAGTAGTCTAGTGTGAGGGGTTATGGCAGGGGAAACGGTGTAGCCGTAGTCTAGTGTGAGGGGTTATGGCAGGGGAATCGTTGTTGCAGTAGTGTGAGGAGTTATGGCAGGGGAAACGGTGTAGCAGTAGTCTAGTGTGAGGGGTTATGGCAGGGGAAACGGTGTTGCAGTAGTCTAGTGTGAGGGGTTATGGCAGGGCAAACAGTGTTGCAGTAGTCTAGTGTGAAGGGTTATGGCAGGGGAAACGATGTAGCAGTAGTCTAGTGTGAGGGGTAATGGCAGGGGAAATGGTGTCGCAGTAGTCTAGTGTGAGGGGTTATGGCAGGGGAATCGTTGTTGCAGTAGTGTGAGGAGTTATGGCAGGGGAAACAGTGTAGCAGTAGTCTAGTGTGAGGGGTTAGTGCAGGGGAAATGGTGTTGCAGTAGTCTAGTGTGAGGGGTTATGGCAGGGGAAACGGTGTAGCAGTAGTCTAGTGTGAGGGGTTAGTGCAGGAGAAATGGTGTTGCAGTAGTCTAGTGTGAGGGGTTATGGCAGGGGAAACGGTGTAGCAGTAGTCTAGTATGAGGGGTTATGGCAGGGGATACGGTGTTGCAGTAGTCTAGTGTGAGGGGTTATGGCAGGGGAAACGTTGTTGCAGTAGTGTGAGGAGTTATGGCAGGGGAAACGGTGTAGCAGTAGTCTAGTGTGAGGGGTTAGTGCAGGGGAAACGGTGTCGCAGTAGTCTAGTGTGAGGGGTTATGGCAGGGGAAACGGTGTAGCCGTAGTCTAGTGTGAGGGGTTATGGGAGGGGAAACCGTGTTGCAGTAGTCTAGTGTGAGGGGTTATGGCAGGGGAAACGGTGTAGCAGTAGTCTAGTGTGAGTGATTATGGCAGGCGAAACGGTGTTGCAGTAGTCTAGTGTGAGGGGTTATGGCAGGGGAAACGATGTTGCAGTAGTCTAGTGTGAGGGGTTATGGCAGGGGAAAAGGTTTTGCAGTAGTCTAGTGTGAGGGATTATGGCAGGGGAAACGGTGTTGCAGTAGTCTAGTGTGAGGGGTTATGGCAGGGGAAACGGTGTTGCAGTAGTCTAGTGTGAGGGGTTATGGCAGGGGAAACGGTTTTGCAGTAGTCAAGTGTGAGAGGTTATGGCAGGGGAAACGGTGTTGCAGTAGTCTAGTGTGAGGGGTAATGGCAGGGGAAACGTTGTTGCAGTAGTCTAGTGTGAGGGGTTATGGGAGGGGAAACCTGGTTGCAGTAGTCTAGTGTGAGGGGTTATGGCAGGGGAAACGGTGTAGCAGAGGTCTAGTGTGAGGGGTTATGGCAGGGGAAACGGTGTCGCAGTAGTCTAGTGTGAGGGGTTATGGCAGGGGAAAAGGTTTTGCAGTAGTCTAGTGTGAGGGATTATGGCAGGGGAAACGGTGTTGCAGTGGTCTAGTGTGAGGGGTTATGGCAGGGGAAACGGTGTTGCAGTAGTCTAGTGTGAGGGGTTATGGCAGGGGAAACAGTGTTGCAGTAGCCTAGTGTGAGGGGTTATGGCAGGGGAAGCGGTGTAGCAGTAGTCTAGTGTGAGGGATTATGGCAGGGGAAACGGTGTTGCAGTAGTCTAGTGTGAGGGGTTATGGCAGGGGAAACGGTGTTGCAGTAGTCTAGTGTGAGGGATTATGGCAGGGGAAACGGTGTTTCAGTAGTCTAGTGTGAGGGATTATGGCAGGGGAAACGGTGTTGCAGTAGTCTAGTGTGAGGGGTTATGGCAAGGGAATCGGTGTCGCAGTAGTCTAGTGTGAGGTGTTATGGCAGGGGAAATGGTATAGCAGTAGTGTCAGGGGTTATGGCAGGGGAAACAGTATTACAGTAGTCTAGTGAGAGGAGTTATGGCAGGGGAAACGGTGTAGCAGTAGTCTAGTGTGAGGGGTTAGTGCAGGAGAAATGGTGTTGCAGTAGTCTAGTGTGAGGGGTTATGGCAGGGGAAACGGTGTAGCAGTAGTCTAGTGTGAGGGGTTATGGCAGGGGAATCGTTGTTGCAGTAGTGTGAGGAGTTATGGCAGGGGAAACGGTGTAGCAGTAGTCTAGTGTGAGGGGTTATGGCAGGGGAAACGGTGTTGCAGTAGTCTAGTGTGAGGGGTTATGGCAGGGCAAACAGTGTTGCAGTAGTCTAGTGTGAAGGGTTATGGCAGGGGAAACGATGTAGCAGTAGTCTAGTGTGAGGGGTAATGGCAGGGGAAATGGTGTCGCAGTAGTCTAGTGTGAGGGGTTATGGCAGGGGAATCGTTGTTGCAGTAGTGTGAGGAGTTATGGCAGGGGAAACAGTGTAGCAGTAGTCTAGTGTGAGGGGTTAGTGCAGGGGAAATGGTGTTGCAGTAGTCTAGTGTGAGGGGTTATGGCAGGGGAAACGGTGTAGCAGTAGTCTAGTGTGAGGGGTTAGTGCAGGAGAAATGGTGTTGCAGTAGTCTAGTGTGAGGGGTTATGGCAGGGGAAACGGTGTAGCAGTAGTCTAGTATGAGGGGTTATGGCAGGGGATACGGTGTTGCAGTAGTCTAGTGTGAGGGGTTATGGCAGGGGAAACGTTGTTGCAGTAGTGTGAGGAGTTATGGCAGGGGAAACGGTGTAGCAGTAGTCTAGTGTGAGGGGTTAGTGCAGGGGAAACGGTGTCGCAGTAGTCTAGTGTGAGGGGTTATGGCAGGGGAAACGGTGTAGCCGTAGTCTAGTGTGAGGGGTTATGGGAGGGGAAACCGTGTTGCAGTAGTCTAGTGTGAGGGGTTATGGCAGGGGAAACGGTGTAGCAGTAGTCTAGTGTGAGTGATTATGGCAGGGGAAACGGTGTTGCAGTAGTCTAGTGTGAGGGGTTATGGCAGGGGAAACGATGTTGCAGTAGTCTAGTGTGAGGGGTTATGGCAGGGGAAAAGGTTTTGCAGTAGTCTAGTGTGAGGGATTATGGCAGGGGAAACGGTGTTTCAGTAGTCTAGTGTGAGGGGTTATGGCAGGGGAAACGGTGTTGCAGTAGTCTAGTGTGAGGGGTTATGGCAGGGGAAACGGTTTTGCAGTAGTCAAGTGTGAGAGGTTATGGCAGGGGAAACGGTGTTGCAGTAGTCTAGTGTGAGGGGTTATGGCAGGGGAAACGTTGTTGCAGTAGTCTAGTGTGAGGGGTTATGGGAGGGGAAACCTGGTTGCAGTAGTCTAGTGTGAGGGGTTATGGCAGGGGAAACGGTGTAGCAGAGGTCTAGTGTGAGGGGTTATGGCAGGGGAAACGGTGTCGCAGTAGTCTAGTGTGAGGGGTTATGGCAGGGGAAACGTGGTTGCAGTAGTGTGAGGAGTTATGGCAGGGGAAACGGTGTAGCAGTAGTCTAGTGTGAGGGGTTAGTGCAGGGGAAACGGTGTTGCAGTAGTCTAGTGTGAGGGGTTATGGCAGGGGAAACGGTGTAGCCGTAGTCTAGTGTGAGGGGTTAGTGCAGGGGAAACGGTGTCGCAGTAGTCTAGTGTGAGGGGTTATGGCAGGGGAATCGTTGTTGCAGTAGTGTGAGGAGTTATGGCAGGGGAATCGTTGTTGCAGTAGTGTGAGGAGTTATGGCAGGGGAAACGGTGTAGCAGTAGTCTAGTGTGAGGGGTTAGTGCAGGGGAAACGGTGTAGCCGTAGTCTAGTGTGAGGGGTTAGTGCAGGGGAAACGGTGTCGCAGTAGTCTAGTGTGAGGGGTTATGGCAGGGGAATCGTTGTTGCAGTAGTGTGAGGAGTTATGGCAGGGGAAACGGTGTAGCAGTAGTCTAGTGTGAGGGGTTAGTGCAGGGGAAACGGTGTCGCAGTAGTCTAGTGTGAGGGGTTATGGCAGGGGAATCGTTGTTGCAGTAGTGTGAGGAGTTATGGCAGGGGAAACGGTGTAGCAGTAGTCTAGTGTGAGGGGTTAGTGCAGGGGAAACGGTGTAGCTGTAGTCTAGTGTGAGGGGTTAGTGCAGGGGAAACGGTGTCGCAGTAGTCTAGTGTGAGGGGTTATGGCAGGGGAATCGTTGTTGCAGTAGTGTGAGGAGTTATGGCAGGGGAAACGGTGTAGCAGTAGTCTAGTGTGAGGGGTTAGTGCAGGGGAAACAGTGTCGCAGTAGTCTAGTGTGAGGGGTTATGGCAGGGGAATCGTTGTTGCAGTAGTGTGAGGAGTTATGGCAGGGGAAACGGTGTAGCAGTAGTCTAGTGTGAGGGGTTAGTGCAGGGGAAACGGTGTCGCAGTAGTCTAGTGTGAGGGGTTATGGCAGGGGAAAAGGTTTTGCAGGAGTCTAGTGTGAGGGGTTAGTGCAGGGGAAACGGTGTCGCAGTAGTCTAGTGTGAGGGGTTATGGCAGGGGAAAAGGTTTTGCAGGAGTCTAGTGTGAGGGATTATGGCAGGGGAAACGGTTTTGCAGTAGTCTAGTGTGAGGGATTATGGCAGGGGAAACGGTGTTGCAGTAGTCTAGTGTGAGGGTTATGGCAGGGGAAACGGTGTTGCAGTAGTCTAGTGTGAGGGGTTATGGCAGGGGAAACGATGTTGCAGTAGTCTAGTGTGAGGGATTATGGCAGGGGAAACGGTGTTGCAGTAGTCTAGTGTGAGGGGTTATGGGAGGGAAACGGTGTTGCAGTAGTCTAGTGTGAGGGGTTAAGGCAGGGGAAGCGGTGTAGCAGTAGTCTAGTGTGAGGGATTATGGCAGGGGAAACGGTGTTGCAGTAGTCTAGTGTGAGGGATTATGGCAGGGGAAACGGTGTTGCAGTAGTCTAGTGTGAGGGATTATGGCAGAGGAAACGGTGTTGCAGTAGTCTAGTGTGAGGGGTTATGGCAGGGGAATCGGTGTGGGGTTATGGGAGGGAAACGGTGTTGCAGTAGTCTAGTGTGAGGGGTTATGGCAGGGGAAGCGGTGTAGCAGTAGTCTAGTGTGAGGGATTATGGCAGGGGAAACGGTGTTGCAGTAGTCTAGTGTGAGGGATTATGGCAGGGGAAACGGTGTTGCAGTAGTCTAGTGTGAGGGATTATGGCAGAGGAAACGGTGTTGCAGTAGTCTAGTGTGAGGGGTTATGGCAGGGGAATCGGTGTCGCAGTAGTCTAGTGTGAGGTGTTATGGCAGGGGAAATGGTATAGCAGTAGTGTCAGGGGTTGTGGCAGGGGAAACAGTATTACAGTAGTCTAGTGAGAGGAGTTATGGCAGGGGAAACGGTGTAGCAGTAGTCTAGTGTGAGGGGTTAGTGCAGGAGAAATGGTGTTGCAGTAGTCTAGTGTGAGGGGTTATGGCAGGGGAAACGGTGTTGCAGTAGTCTAGTATGAGGGGTTATGGCAGGGGATACGGTTTTGCAGTAGTCTAGTGTGAGGGGTTATGGCAGGGGAAACGTTGTTGCAGTAGTGTGAGGAGTTATGGCAGGGGAAACGGTGTAGCAGTAGTCTAGTGTGAGGGGTTAGTGCAGGGGAAACGGTGTCGCAGTAGTCTAGTGTGAGGGGTTATGGCAGGGGAAACGGTGTAGCCGTAGTCTAGTGTGAGGGGTTATGGGAGGGGAAACCGGGTTGCAGTAGTCTAGTGTGAGGGGTTATGGCAGGGGAAACGGTGTAGCAGTAGTCTAGTGTGAGGGATTATGGCAGGGGAAACGGTGTTGCAGTAGTCTAGTGTGAGGGGTTATGGCAGGGGAAACGATGTTGCAGTAGTCTAGTGTGAGGGGTTATGGCAGTGGAAAAGGTTTTGCAGTAGTCTAGTGTGAGGGATTATGGCAGGGGAAACGGTGTTGCAGTAGTCTAGTGTGAGGGGTTATGGCAGGGGAAACGGTGTTGCAGTAGTCTAGTGTGAGGGGTTATGGCAGGGGAAACGGTTTTGCAGTAGTCTAGTGTGAGAGGTTATGGCAGGGGAAACGGTGTTGCAGTAGTCTAGTGTGAGGGGTTATGGCAGGGGAAACGGTTTTGCAGTAGTCTAGTGTGAGAGGTTATGGCAGGGGAAACGGTGTTGCAGTAGTCTAGTGTGAGGGGTTAGTGCAGGGGAAACGGTGTCGCAGTAGTCTAGTGTGAGGGGTTATGGCAGGGGAATCGTTGTTGCAGTAGTGTGAGGAGTTATGGCAGGGGAAACGGTGTAGCAGTAGTCTAGTGTGAGGGGTTATGGCAGGGGAAACGGTGTTGCAGTAGTCTAGTATGAGGGGTTATGGCAGGGGATACGGTGTTGCAGTAGTCTAGTGTGAGGGGTTATGGCAGGGGAAACGTTGTTGCAGTAGTGTGAGGAGTTATGGCAGGGGAAATGGTATAGCAGTAGTGTCAGGGGTTATGGCAGGGGAAACAGTATTACAGTAGTCTAGTGAGAGGAGTTATGGCAGGGGAAATGGTGTAGCAGTAGTCTAGTGTGAGGGGTTAGTGCAGGAGAAATGGTGTTGCAGTAGTCTAGTGTGAGGGGTTATGGCAGGGGAAACGGTGTAGCAGTAGTCTAGTATGAGGGGTTATGGCAGGGGATACGGTGTTGCAGTAGTCTAGTGTGAGGGGTTATGGCAGGGGAAACGTTGTTGCAGTAGTATGAGGAGTTATGGCAGGGGAAACGGTGTAGCAGTAGTCTAGTGTGAGGGGTTAGTGCAGGGGAAACGGTGTCGCAGTAGTCTAGTGTGAGGGGTTATGGCAGGGGAAACGGTGTAGCCGTAGTCTAGTGTGAGGGGTTATGGCAGGGGAATCGTTGTTGCAGTAGTGTGAGGAGTTATGGCAGGGGAAACGGTGTAGCAGTAGTCTAGTGTGAGGGGTTATGGCAGGGGAAACGGTGTTGCAGTAGTCTAGTGTGAGGGGTTATGGCAGGGCAAACAGTGTTGCAGTAGTCTAGTGTGAAGGGTTATGGCAGGGGAAACGATGTAGCAGTAGTCTAGTGTGAGGGGTAATGGCAGGGGAAATGGTGTCGCAGTAGTCTAGTGTGAGGGGTTATGGCAGGGGAATCGTTGTTGCAGTAGTGTGAGGAGTTATGGCAGGGGAAACAGTGTAGCAGTAGTCTAGTGTGAGGGGTTAGTGCAGGGGAAATGGTGTTGCAGTAGTCTAGTGTGAGGGGTTATGGCAGGGGAAACGGTGTAGCAGTAGTCTAGTGTGAGGGGTTAGTGCAGGAGAAATGGTGTTGCAGTAGTCTAGTGTGAGGGGTTATGGCAGGGGAAACGGTGTAGCAGTAGTCTAGTATGAGGGGTTATGGCAGGGGATACGGTGTTGCAGTAGTCTAGTGTGAGGGGTTATGGCAGGGGAAACGTTGTTGCAGTAGTGTGAGGAGTTATGGCAGGGGAAACGGTGTAGCAGTAGTCTAGTGTGAGGGGTTAGTGCAGGGGAAACGGTGTCGCAGTAGTCTAGTGTGAGGGGTTATGGCAGGGGAAACGGTGTAGCCGTAGTCTAGTGTGAGGGGTTATGGGAGGGGAAACCGTGTTGCAGTAGTCTAGTGTGAGGGGTTATGGCAGGGGAAACGGTGTAGCAGTAGTCTAGTGTGAGTGATTATGGCAGGGGAAACGGTGTTGCAGTAGTCTAGTGTGAGGGGTTATGGCAGGGGAAACGATGTTGCAGTAGTCTAGTGTGAGGGGTTATGGCAGGGGAAAAGGTTTTGCAGTAGTCTAGTGTGAGGGATTATGGCAGGGGAAACGGTGTTGCAGTAGTCTAGTGTGAGGGGTTATGGCAGGGGAAACGGTGTTGCAGTAGTCTAGTGTGAGGGGTTATGGCAGGGGAAACGGTTTTGCAGTAGTCAAGTGTGAGAGGTTATGGCAGGGGAAACGGTGTTGCAGTAGTCTAGTGTGAGGGGTTATGGCAGGGGAAACGGTGTTGCAGTAGTCTAGTGTGAGGGGTTATGGGAGGGGAAACCTGGTTGCAGTAGTCTAGTGTGAGGGGTTATGGCAGGGGAAACGGTGTAGCAGAGGTCTAGTGTGAGGGGTTATGGCAGGGGAAACGGTGTCGCAGTAGTCTAGTGTGAGGGGTTATGGCAGGGGAAACGTGGTTGCAGTAGTGTGAGGAGTTATGGCAGGGGAAACGGTGTAGCAGTAGTCTAGTGTGAGGGGTTAGTGCAGGGGAAACGGTGTTGCAGTAGTCTAGTGTGAGGGGTTATGGCAGGGGAAACGGTGTAGCCGTAGTCTAGTGTGAGGGGTTAGTGCAGGGGAAACGGTGTTGCAGTAGTCTAGTGTGAGGGGTTATGGCAGGGGAAACGGTGTAGCCGTAGTCTAGTGTGAGGGGTTATGGCAGGGGAATCGTTGTTGCAGTAGTGTGAGGAGTTATGGCAGGGGAATCGTTGTTGCAGTAGTGTGAGGAGTTATGGCAGGGGAAACGGTGTAGCAGTAGTCTAGTGTGAGGGGTTAGTGCAGGGGAAACGGTGTCGCAGTAGTCTAGTGTGAGGGGTTATGGCAGGGGAATCGTTGTTGCAGTAGTGTGAGGAGTTATGGCAGGGGAAACGGTGTAGCAGTAGTCTAGTGTGAGGGGTTAGTGCAGGGGAAACGGTGTCGCAGTAGTCTAGTGTGAGGGGTTATGGCAGGGGAATCGTTGTTGCAGTAGTGTGAGGAGTTATGGCAGGGGAAACGGTGTAGCAGTAGTCTAGTGTGAGGGGTTAGTGCAGGGGAAACGGTGTCGCAGTAGTCTAGTGTGAGGGGTTATGGCAGGGGAATCGTTGTTGCAGTAGTGTGAGGAGTTATGGCAGGGGAAACGGTGTAGCAGTAGTCTAGTGTGAGGGGTTAGTGCAGGGGAAACGGTGTCGCAGTAGTCTAGTGTGAGGGGTTATGGCAGGGGAATCGTTGTTGCAGTAGTGTGAGGAGTTATGGCAGGGGAAACGGTGTAGCAGTAGTCTAGTGTGAGGGGTTAGTGCAGGGGAAACGGTGTAGCTGTAGTCTAGTGTGAGGGGTTAGTGCAGGGGAAACGGTGTCGCAGTAGTCTAGTGTGAGGGGTTATGGCAGGGGAATCGTTGTTGCAGTAGTGTGAGGAGTTATGGCAGGGGAAACGGTGTAGCAGTAGTCTAGTGTGAGGGGTTAGTGCAGGGGAAACGGTGTCGCAGTAGTCTAGTGTGAGGGGTTATGGCAGGGGAATCGTTGTTGCAGTAGTGTGAGGAGTTATGGCAGGGGAAACGGTGTAGCAGTAGTCTAGTGTGAGGGGTTAGTGCAGGGGAAACGGTGTCGCAGTAGTCTAGTGTGAGGGGTTATGGCAGGGGAAAAGGTTTTGCAGGAGTCTAGTGTGAGGGGTTAGTGCAGGGGAAACGGTGTCGCAGTAGTCTAGTGTGAGGGGTTATGGCAGGGGAAAAGGTTTTGCAGGAGTCTAGTGTGAGGGATTATGGCAGGGGAAACGGTTTTGCAGTAGTCTAGTGTGAGGGATTATGGCAGGGGAAACGGTGTTGCAGTAGTCTAGTGTGAGGGTTATGGCAGGGGAAACGGTGTTGCAGTAGTCTAGTGTGAGGGGTTATGGCAGGGGAAACGATGTTGCAGTAGTCTAGTGTGAGGGATTATGGCAGGGGAAACGATGTTGCAGGAGTCTAGTGTGAGGGGTTATGGGAGGGAAACGGTGTTGCAATAGTCTAGTGTGAGGGGTTAAGGCAGGGGAAGCGGTGTAGCAGTAGTCTAGTGTGAGGGGTTATGGCAGGGGAAACGGTGTAGCAGTAGTCTAGTGTGAGTGATTATGGCAGGGGAAACGGTGTTGCAGTAGTCTAGTGTGAGGGGTTATGGCAGGGGAAACGATGTTGCAGTAGTCTAGTGTGAGGGGTTATGGCAGGGGAAAAGGTTTTGCAGTAGTCTAGTGTGAGGGATTATGGCAGGGGAAACGGTGTTGCAGTAGTCTAGTGTGAGGGGTTATGGCAGGGGAAACGGTGTTGCAGTAGTCTAGTGTGAGGGGTTATGGCAGGGGAAAAGGTTTTGCAGTAGTCAAGTGTGAGAGGTTATGGCAGGGGAAACGGTGTTGCAGTAGTCTAGTGTGAGGGGTTATGGCAGGGGAAACGGTGTTGCAGTAGTCTAGTGTGAGGGGTTATGGCAGGGGAAACCTTGTTGCAGTAGTCTAGTGTGAGGGGTTATGGCAGGGGAAACGGTGTAGCAGAGGTCTAGTGTGAGGGGTTATGGCAGGGGAAACGGTGTCGCAGTAGTCTAGTGTGAGGGGTTATGGCAGGGGAAACGTGGTTGCAGTAGTTTGAGGAGTTATGGCAGGGGAAACGGTGTAGCAGTAGTCTAGTGTGAGGGGATAGTGCAGGGGAAACGGTGTTGCAGTAGTCTAGTGTGAGGGGTTATGGCAGGGGAAACGGTGTAGCCGTAGTCTAGTGTGAGGGGTTAGTGCAGGGGAAACGGTGTCGCAGTAGTCTAGTGTGAGGGGTTATGGCAGGGGAATCGTTGTTGCAGTAGTGTGAGGAGTTATGGCAGGGGAATCGTTGTTGCAGTAGTGTGAGGAGTTATGGCAGGGGAAACGGTGTAGCAGTAGTCTAGTGTGAGGGGTTAGTGCAGGGGAAACGGTGTCGCAGTAGTCTAGTGTGAGGGGTTATGGCAGGGGAATCGTTGTTGCAGTAGTGTGAGGAGTTATGGCAGGGGAAACGGTGTAGCAGTAGTCTAGTGTGAGGGGTTAGTGCAGGGGAAACGGTGTCGCAGTAGTCTAGTGTGAGGGGTTATGGCAGGGGAATCGTTGTTGCAGTAGTGTGAGGAGTTATGGCAGGGGAAACGGTGTAGCAGTAGTCTAGTGTGAGGGGTTAGTGCAGGGGAAACGGTGTAGCTGTAGTCTAGTGTGAGGGGTTAGTGCAGGGGAAACGGTGTCGCAGTAGTCTAGTGTGAGGGGTTATGGCAGGGGAATCGTTGTTGCAGTAGTGTGAGGAGTTATGGCAGGGGAAACGGTGTAGCAGTAGTCTAGTGTGAGGGGTTAGTGCAGGGGAAACGGTGTCGCAGTAGTCTAGTGTGAGGGGTTATGGCAGGGGAATCGTTGTTGCAGTAGTGTGAGGAGTTATGGCAGGGGAAACGGTGTAGCAGTAGTCTAGTGTGAGGGGTTAGTGCAGGGGAAACGGTGTCGCAGTAGTCTAGTGTGAGGGGTTATGGCAGGGGAAAAGGTTTTGCAGGAGTCTAGTGTGAGGGGTTAGTGCAGGGGAAACGGTGTCGCAGTAGTCTAGTGTGAGGGGTTATGGCAGGGGAAAAGGTTTTGCAGGAGTCTAGTGTGAGGGATTATGGCAGGGGAAACGGTTTTGCAGTAGTCTAGTGTGAGGGATTATGGCAGGGGAAACGGTGTTGCAGTAGTCTAGTGTGAGGGTTATGGCAGGGGAAACGGTGTTGCAGTAGTCTAGTGTGAGGGGTTATGGCAGGGGAAACGATGTTGCAGTAGTCTAGTGTGAGGGATTATGGCAGGGGAAACGATGTTGCAGGAGTCTAGTGTGAGGGGTTATGGGAGGGAAACGGTGTTGCAATAGTCTAGTGTGAGGGGTTAAGGCAGGGGAAGCGGTGTAGCAGTAGTCTAGTGTGAGGGGTTATGGCAGGGGAAACGGTGTAGCAGTAGTCTAGTGTGAGTGATTATGGCAGGGGAAACGGTGTTGCAGTAGTCTAGTGTGAGGGGTTATGGCAGGGGAAACGATGTTGCAGTAGTCTAGTGTGAGGGGTTATGGCAGGGGAAAAGGTTTTGCAGTAGTCTAGTGTGAGGGATTATGGCAGGGGAAACGGTGTTGCAGTAGTCTAGTGTGAGGGGTTATGGCAGGGGAAACGGTGTTGCAGTAGTCTAGTGTGAGGGGTTATGGCAGGGGAAACGGTTTTGCAGTAGTCAAGTGTGAGAGGTTATGGCAGGGGAAACGGTGTTGCAGTAGTCTAGTGTGAGGGGTTATGGCAGGGGAAACGGTGTTGCAGTAGTCTAGTGTGAGGGGTTATGGGAGGGGAAACCTGGTTGCAGTAGTCTAGTGTGAGGGGTTATGGCAGGGGAAACGGTGTAGCAGAGGTCTAGTGTGAGGGGTTATGGCAGGGGAAACGGTGTCGCAGTAGTCTAGTGTGAGGGGTTATGGCAGGGGAAACGTGGTTGCAGTAGTTTGAGGAGTTATGGCAGGGGAAACGGTGTAGCAGTAGTCTAGTGTGAGGGGTTAGTGCAGGGGAAACGGTGTTGCAGTAGTCTAGTGTGAGGGGTTATGGCAGGGGAAACGGTGTAGCCGTAGTCTAGTGTGAGGGGTTAGTGCAGGGGAAACGGTGTCGCAGTAGTCTAGTGTGAGGGGTTATGGCAGGGGAATCGTTGTTGCAGTAGTGTGAGGAGTTATGGCAGGGGAATCGTTGTTGCAGTAGTGTGAGGAGTTATGGCAGGGGAAACGGTGTAGCAGTAGTCTAGTGTGAGGGGTTAGTGCAGGGGAAACGGTGTCGCAGTAGTCTAGTGTGAGGGGTTATGGCAGGGGAATCGTTGTTGCAGTAGTGTGAGGAGTTATGGCAGGGGAAACGGTGTAGCAGTAGTCTAGTGTGAGGGGTTAGTGCAGGGGAAACGGTGTCGCAGTAGTCTAGTGTGAGGGGTTATGGCAGGGGAATCGTTGTTGCAGTAGTGTGAGGAGTTATGGCAGGGGAAACGGTGTAGCAGTAGTCTAGTGTGAGGGGTTAGTGCAGGGGAAACGGTGTAGCTGTAGTCTAGTGTGAGGGGTTAGTGCAGGGGAAACGGTGTCGCAGTAGTCTAGTGTGAGGGGTTATGGCAGGGGAATTGTTGTTGCAGTAGTGTGAGGAGTTATGGCAGGGGAAACGGTGTAGCAGTAGTCTAGTGTGAGGGGTTAGTGCAGGGGAAACAGTGTCGCAGTAGTCTAGTGTGAGGGGTTATGGCAGGGGAATCGTTGTTGCAGTAGTGTGAGGAGTTATGGCAGGGGAAACGGTGTAGCAGTAGTCTAGTGTGAGGGGTTAGTGCAGGGGAAACGGTGTCGCAGTAGTCTAGTGTGAGGGGTTATGGCAGGGGAAAAGGTTTTGCAGGAGTCTAGTGTGAGGGGTTAGTGCAGGGGAAACGGTGTCGCAGTAGTCTAGTGTGAGGGGTTATGGCAGGGGAAAAGGTTTTGCAGGAGTCTAGTGTGAGGGGTTAGTGCAGGGGAAACGGTGTCGCAGTAGTCTAGTGTGAGGGGTTATGGCAGGGGAAAAGGTTTTGCAGGAGTCTAGTGTGAGGGATTATGGCAGGGGAAACGGTTTTGCAGTAGTCTAGTGTGAGGGATTATGGCAGGGGAAACGGTGTTGCAGTAGTCTAGTGTGAGGGTTATGGCAGGGGAAACGGTGTTGCAGTAGTCTAGTGTGAGGGGTTATGGCAGGGGAAACGATGTTGCAGTAGTCTAGTGTGAGGGATTATGGCAGGGGAAACGATGTTGCAGGAGTCTAGTGTGAGGGGTTATGGGAGGGAAACGGTGTTGCAATAGTCTAGTGTGAGGGGTTAAGGCAGGGGAAGCGGTGTAGCAGTAGTCTAGTGTGAGGGGTTATGGCAGGGGAAACAGTGTAGCAGTAGTCTAGTGTGAGTGATTATGGCAGGGGAAACGGTGTTGCAGTAGTCTAGTGTGAGGGGTTATGGCAGGGGAAACGATGTTGCAGTAGTCTAGTGTGAGGGGTTATGGCAGGGGAAAAGGTTTTGCAGTAGTCTAGTGTGAGGGATTATGGCAGGGGAAACGGTGTTGCAGTAGTCTAGTGTGAGGGGTTATGGCAGGGGAAACGGTGTTGCAGTAGTCTAGTGTGAGGGGTTATGGCAGGGGAAACGGTGTTGCAGTAGTCTAGTGTGAGGGGTTATGGCAGGGGAAACGGTTTTGCAGTAGTCAAGTGTGAGAGGTTATGGCAGGGGAAACGGTGTTGCAGTAGTCTAGTGTGAGGGGTTATGGCAGGGGAAACGGTGTTGCAGTAGTCTAGTGTGAGGGGTTATGGGAGGGGAAACCTGGTTGCAGTAGTCTAGTGTGAGGGGTTATGGCAGGGGAAACGGTGTAGCAGAGGTCTAGTGTGAGGGGTTATGGCAGGGGAAACGGTGTCGCAGTAGTCTAGTGTGAGGGGTTATGGCAGGGGAAACGTGGTTGCAGTAGTTTGAGGAGTTATGGCAGGGGAAACGGTGTAGCAGTAGTCTAGTGTGAGGGGTTAGTGCAGGGGAAACGGTGTTGCAGTAGTCTAGTGTGAGGGGTTATGGCAGGGGAAACGGTGTAGCCGTAGTCTAGTGTGAGGGGTTAGTGCAGGGGAAACGGTGTCGCAGTAGTCTAGTGTGAGGGGTTATGGCAGGGGAATCGTTGTTGCAGTAGTGTGAGGAGTTATGGCAGGGGAATCGTTGTTGCAGTAGTGTGAGGAGTTATGGCAGGGGAAACGGTGTAGCAGTAGTCTAGTGTGAGGGGTTAGTGCAGGGGAAACGGTGTCGCAGTAGTCTAGTGTGAGGGGTTATGGCAGGGGAATCGTTGTTGCAGTAGTGTGAGGAGTTATGGCAGGGGAAACGGTGTAGCAGTAGTCTAGTGTGAGGGGTTAGTGCAGGGGAAACGGTGTCGCAGTAGTCTAGTGTGAGGGGTTATGGCAGGGGAATCGTTGTTGCAGTAGTGTGAGGAGTTATGGCAGGGGAAACGGTGTAGCAGTAGTCTAGTGTGAGGGGTTATGGCAGGGGAATTGTTGTTGCAGTAGTGTGAGGAGTTATGGCAGGGGAAACGGTGTAGCAGTAGTCTAGTGTGAGGGGTTAGTGCAGGGGAAACAGTGTCGCAGTAGTCTAGTGTGAGGGGTTATGGCAGGGGAATCGTTGTTGCAGTAGTGTGAGGAGTTATGGCAGGGGAAACGGTGTAGCAGTAGTCTAGTGTGAGGGGTTAGTGCAGGGGAAACGGTGTCGCAGTAGTCTAGTGTGAGGGGTTATGGCAGGGGAAAAGGTTTTGCAGGAGTCTAGTGTGAGGGGTTAGTGCAGGGGAAACGGTGTCGCAGTAGTCTAGTGTGAGGGGTTATGGCAGGGGAAAAGGTTTTGCAGGAGTCTAGTGTGAGGGATTATGGCAGGGGAAACGGTTTTGCAGTAGTCTAGTGTGAGGGATTATGGCAGGGGAAACGGTGTTGCAGTAGTCTAGTGTGAGGGTTATGGCAGGGGAAACGGTGTTGCAGTAGTCTAGTGTGAGGGGTTATGGCAGGGGAAACGATGTTGCAGTAGTCTAGTGTGAGGGATTATGGCAGGGGAAACGATGTTGCAGGAGTCTAGTGTGAGGGGTTATGGGAGGGAAACGGTGTTGCAGTAGTCTAGTGTGAGGGGTTAAGGCAGGGGAAGCGGTGTAGCAGTAGTCTAGTGTGAGGGATTATGGCAGGGGAAACGGTGTTGCAGTAGTCTAGTGTGAGGGATTATGGCAGGGGAAACGGTGTTGCAGTAGTCTAGTGTGAGGGATTATGGCAGGGGAAACGGTGTTGCAGTAGTCTAGTGTGAGGGGTTATGGCAGGGGAATCGGTGTCGCAGTAGTCTAGTGTGAGGTGTTATGGCAGGGGAAATGGTATAGCAGTAGTGTCAGGGGTTGTGGCAGGGGAAACAGTATTACAGTAGTCTAGTGAGAGGAGTTATGGCAGGGGAAACGGTGTAGCAGTAGTCTAGTGTGAGGGGTTAGTGCAGGAGAAATGGTGTTGCAGTAGTCTAGTGTGAGGGGTTATGGCAGGGGAAACGGTGTTGCAGTAGTCTAGTATGAGGGGTTATGGCAGGGGATACGGTTTTGCAGTAGTCTAGTGTGAGGGGTTATGGCAGGGGAAACGTTGTTGCAGTAGTGTGAGGAGTTATGGCAGGGGAAACGGTGTAGCAGTAGTCTAGTGTGAGGGGTTAGTGCAGGGGAAACGGTGTCGCAGTAGTCTAGTGTGAGGGGTTATGGCAGGGGAAACGGTGTAGCCGTAGTCTAGTGTGAGGGGTTATGGGAGGGGAAACCGGGTTGCAGTAGTCTAGTGTGAGGGGTTATGGCAGGGGAAACGGTGTAGCAGTAGTCTAGTGTGAGGGATTATGGCAGGGGAAACGGTGTTGCAGTAGTCTAGTGTGAGGGGTTATGGCAGGGGAAACGATGTTGCAGTAGTCTAGTGTGAGGGGTTATGGCAGGGGAAAAGGTTTTGCAGTAGTCTAGTGTGAGGGATTATGGCAGGGGAAACGGTGTTGCAGTAGTCTAGTGTGAGGGGTTATGGCAGGGGAAACGGTGTTGCAGTAGTCTAGTGTGAGGGGTTATGGCAGGGGAAACGGTTTTGCAGTAGTCTAGTGTGAGAGGTTATGGCAGGGGAAACGGTGTTGCAGTAGTCTAGTGTGAGGGGTTATGGCAGGGGAAACGGTTTTGCAGTAGTCTAGTGTGAGAGGTTATGGCAGGGGAAACGGTGTTGCAGTAGTCTAGTGTGAGGGGTTAGTGCAGTAGTGTGAGGAGTTATGGCAGGGGAAACGGTGTTGCAGTGTGAGTCTAGTGTGAGGGGTTATGGCAGGGGAAACGGTGTTGCAGTAGTGTGAGGAGTTATGGCAGGGGAAATGGTATAGCAGTAGTGTCAGGGGTTATGGCAGGGGAAACAGTATTACAGTAGTCTAGTGAGAGGAGTTATGGCAGGGGAAACGGTGTAGCAGTAGTCTAGTGTGAGGGGTTAGTGCAGGAGAAATGGTGTTGCAGTAGTCTAGTGTGAGGGGTTATGGCAGGGGAAACGGTGTTGCAGTAGTCTAGTATGAGGGGTTATGGCAGGGGATACGGTGTTGCAGTAGTCTAGTGTGAGGGGTTATGGCAGGGGAAACGTTGTTGCAGTAGTGTGAGGAGTTATGGCAGGGGAAACGGTGTAGCAGTAGTCTAGTGTGAAGGGTTATGGCAGGGGAAACGATGTAGCAGTAGTCTAGTGTGAGGGGTTATGGCAGGGGAAATGGTGTCGCAGTAGTCTAGTGTGAGGGGTTATGGCAGGGGAATCGTTGTTGCAGTAGTGTGAGGAGTTATGGCAGGGGAAACAGTGTAGCAGTAGTCTAGTGTGAGGGGTTAGTGCAGGGGAAACGGTATTACAGTAGTCTAGTGAGAGGAGTTATGGCAGGGGAAACGGTGTAGCAGTAGTCTAGTGTGAGGGGTTAGTGCAGGAGAAAAGGTGTTGCAGTAGTCTAGTGTGAGGGGTTATGGCAGGGGAAACGGTGTTGCAGTAGTCTAGTATGAGGGGTTATGGCAGGGGATACGGTTTTGCAGTAGTCTAGTGTGAGGGGTTATGGCAGGGGAAACGTTGTTGCAGTAGTGTGAGGAGTTATGGCAGGGGAAACGGTGTAGCAGTAGTCTAGTGTGAGGGGTTAGTGCAGGGGAAACGGTGTCGCAGTAGTCTAGTGTGAGGGATTATGGCAGGGGAAACGGTGTAGCCGTAGTCTAGTGTGAGGGGTTATGGGAGGGGAAACCGGGTTGCAGTAGTCTAGTGTGAGGGGTTATGGCAGGGGAAACGGTGTAGCAGTAGTCTAGTGTGAGGGATTATGGCAGGGGAAACGGTGTTGCAGTAGTCTAGTGTGAGGGGTTATGGCAGGGGAAACGATGTTGCAGTAGTCTAGTGTGAGGGGTTATGGCAGGGGAAAAGGTTTTGCAGTAGTCTAGTGTGAGGGATTATGGCAGGGGAAACGGTGTTGCAGTAGTCTAGTGTGAGGGGTTATGGCAGGGGAAACGGTGTTGCAGTAGTCTAGTGTGAGGGGTTATGGCAGGGGAAACAGTTTTGCAGTAGTCTAGTGTGAGAGGTTATGGCAGGGGAAACGGTGTTGCAGTAGTCTAGTGTGAGGGGTTATGGCAGGGGAAACGGTTTTGCAGTAGTCTAGTGTGAGAGGTTATGGCAGGGGAAACGGTGTTGCAGTAGTCTAGTGTGAGGGGTTAGTGCAGGGGAAACGGTGTCGCAGTAGTCTAGTGTGAGGGGTTATGGCAGGGGAATCGTTGTTGCAGTAGTGTGAGGAGTTATGGCAGGGGAAACGGTGTAGCAGTAGTCTAGTTAGAGGGGTTAGTGCAGGAGAAATGGTGTTGCAGTAGTCTAGTGTGAGGGGTTATGGCAGGGGAAACGGTGTTGCAGTAGTGTAGTATGAAGGGTTATGGCAGGGGATACGGTGTTGCAGTAGTCTAGTGTGAGGGGTTATGGCAGGGGAAACGTTGTTGCAGTAGTGTGAGGAGTTATGGCAGGGGAAACGGTGTAGCAGTAGTCTAGTGTGAAGGGTTATGGCAGGGGAAACGATGTAGCAGTAGTCTAGTGTGAGGGGTTATGGCAGGGGAAATGGTGTCGCAGTAGTCTAGTGTGAGGGGTTATGGCAGGGGAATCGTTGTTGCAGTAGTGTGAGGAGTTATGGCAGGGGAAACAGTGTAGCAGTAGTCTAGTGTGAGGGGTTAGTGCAGGGGAAACGGTGTCGCAGTAGTCTAGTGTGAGGGGTTATGGCAGGGGAATCGTTGTTGCAGTAGTGTGAGGAGTTATGGCAGGGGAAACGGTGTAGCAGTAGTCTAGTGTGAGGGGTTAGTGCAGGGGAAACGGTGTCGCAGTAGTCTAGTGTGAGGGGTTATGGCAGGGGAAAAGGTTTTGCAGGAGTCTAGTGTGAGGGGTTAGTGCAGGGGAAACGGTGTCGCAGTAGTCTAGTGTGAGGGGTTATGGCAGCGGAAAAGGTTTTGCAGGAGTCTAGTGTGAGGGATTATGGCAGGGGAAACGGTTTTGCAGTAGTCTAGTGTGAGGGATTATGGCAGGGGAAACGGTGTTGCAGTGGTCTAGTGTGAGGGTTATGGCAGGGGAAACGGTGTTGCAGTAGTCTAGTGTGAGGGGTTATGGCAGGGGAAACGATGTTGCAGTAGTCTAGTGTGAGGGGTTATGGCAGGGGAAACGGTGTTGCAGGAGTCTAGTGTGAGGGGTTATGGGAGGGAAACGGTGTTGCAGTAGTCTAGTGTGAGGGGTTAAGGCAGGGGAAGCGGTGTAGCAGTAGTCTAGTGTGAGGGATTATGGCAGGGGAAACGGTGTTGCAGTAGTCTAGTGTGAGGGGTTATGGCAGGGGAAACGGTGTTGCAGTAGTCTAGTGTGAGGGGTTATGGCAGGGGAAACGGTGTTGCAGTAGTCTAGTGTGAGGGGTTATGGCAGGGGAAACAGTGTTGCAGTAGTCTAGTGTGAAGGGTTATGGCAGGGGAAACGATGTAGCAGTAGTCTAGTGTGAGGGGTTATGGCAGGGAAAACGGTGTCGCAGTAGTCTAGTGTGAGGGGTTATGGCAGGGGAAACATTGTTGCAGTAGTGTGAGGAGTTATGGCAGGGGAAACGGTGTAGCAGTAGTCTAGTGTGAGGGGTTAGTGCAGGGGAAACGGTGTCGCAGTAGTCTAGTGTGAGGGGTTATGGCAGGGGAAACGGTGTAGCCGTAGTCTAGTGTGAGGGGTTATGGGTGGGGAAACCGGGTTGCAGTAGTCTAGTGTGAGGGGTTATGGCAGGGGAAACGGTGTAGCAGTAGTCTAGTGTGAGGGGTTTCGGGAGGGGAAACGGTGTTGCAGTAGTCTAGTGTGAGGGGTTATGGCAGGGGAAGCGGTGTAGCAGTAGTCTAGTGTGAGGGATTATGGCAGGGGAAACGGTGTTGCAGTAGTCTAGTGTGAGGGGTTATGGCAGGGGAAACGGTGTTGCAGTAGTCTAGTGTGAGGGGTTATGGCAGGGGAATCGGTGTCGCAGTAGTCTAGTGTGAGGTGTTATGGCAGGGGAAATGGTATAGCAGTAGTGTCAGGGATTATGGCAGGGGAAACGGTGTTGCAGTAGTCTAGTGTGAGGGGTTATGGCAGGGGAAACGGTGTTGCAGTAGTCTAGTGTGAGGGATTATGGCAGGGGAAACGGTGTTGCAGTAGTCTAGTGTGAGGGGTTATGGCAGGGGAAACGGTGTTGCAGTAGTCTAGTGTGAGGGGTTATGGCAGGGGAAACGGTGTAGCCGTAGTCTAGTGTGAGGGGTTATGGGAGGGGAAACCGGGTTGCAGTAGTCTAGTGTGAGGGGTTATGGCAGGGGAAACGGTGTAGCAGTAGTCTAGTGTGAGGGATTATGGCAGGGGAAACGGTGTTGCAGTACTCTAGTATGAGGAGTTATGGCAGGGGAAACGGTGTCGCAGTAGTTTAGTGTGAGGGGTTATGGCAGGGGAAACGTTGTTGCAGTAGTGTGAGGGGTTATGGCAGGGGAAACTGTGTAGCAGTGGTCTAGTGTGAGGGGTTATGGCAGGGGAAACGCTGTCGCAGTATTCTAGTGTGACGGGTTATGGCAGGGGATACGGTGTTGCAGTAGTCTAGTGTGAGGGGTTATGGCAGGGGAAACGGTGTTGCAGTGGTCTAGTGTGAGGGGTTATGGCAGGGGAAACGGTGTTGCAGTACTCTAGTATGAGGAGTTATGGCAAGGGAAACGGTGTCGCAGTAGTTTAGTGTGAGGGGTTATGGCAGGGGAAACGTTGTTGCAGTAGTGTGAGGGGTTATGGCAGGGGAAACGGTGTAGCAGTAGTCTAGTGTGAGGGGTTATGGCAGGGGAAACGGTGTCGCAGTAGTCTAGTGTGAGGGGTTATGGCACGGGAAACGCTGTCGCAGTATTCTAGTGTGAGGGGTCATGGCAGGGGAAACGGTGTCGCATTAGTCTAGTGTGCGGGGTTATGGCAGGGGAATGGTATAGCAGTAGTGTCAGGGGTTATGGCAGGGGAAACAGTATTACAGTAGTCTAGTGAGAGGAGTTATGGCAAGGGAAACGGTGTAGCAGTAGTCTAGTATGAGGGGTTATGGCAGGGGATACGGTGTTGCAGTAGTCTAGTGTGAGGGGTTATGGCAGGGGAAACGGTGTTGCAGTAGTCTAGTGTGAGGGGTTATGGCAGGGGAAACGGTGTTGCAGTAGACTAGTATGAGGGGTTATGGCAGGGGATACGGTGTTGCAGTAGTCTAGTGTGAGGGGTTATGGCAGGGGAAACGGTGTTGCAGTAGTCTAGTGTGAGGGGTTATGGCAGGGGAAACGGTGTTGCAGTGGTCTAGTGTGAGGGGTTATGGCAGGGGAAACGGTGTTGCAGTACTCTAGTATGAGGAGTTATGGCAAGGGAAACGGTGTCGCAGTAGTTTAGTGTGAGGGGTTATGGCAGGGGAAACGTTGTTGCAGTAGTGTGAGGGGTTATGGCAGGGGAAACGGTGTAGCAGTAGTCTAGTGTGAGGGGTTATGGCAGGGGAAACGGTGTCGCAGTAGTCTAGTGTGAGGGGTTATGGCACGGGAAACGCTGTCGCAGTATTCTAGTGTGACGGGTTATGGCAGGGGATACGGTGTTGCAGTAGTCTAGTGTGAGGGGTTATGGCAGGGGAAACGGTGTTGCAGTGGTCTAGTGTGAGGGGTTATGGCAGGGGAAACGGTGTTGCAGTACTCTAGTATGAGGAGTTATGGCAAGGGAAACGGTGTCGCAGTAGTTTAGTGTGAGGGGTTATGGCAGGGAAACGTTGTTGCAGTAGTGTGAGGGGTTATGGCAGGGGAAACGGTGTAGCAGTAGTCTAGTGTGAGGGGTTATGGCAGGGGAAACGGTGTCGCAGTAGTCTAGTGTGAGGGGTTATGGCACGGGAAATGCTGTCGCAGTATTCTAGTGTGAGGGGTCATGGCAGGGGAAACGGTGTCGCATTAGTCTAGTGTGCGGGGTTATGGCAGGGGAATGGTATAGCAGTAGTGTCAGGGGTTATGGCAGGGGAAACAGTATTACAGTAGTCTAGTGAGAGGAGTTATGGCAAGGGAAACGGTGTAGCAGTAGTCTAGTATGAGGGGTTATGGCAGGGGATACGGTGTTGCAGTAGTCTAGTGTGAGGGGTTATGGCAGGGGAAACGGTGTTGCAGTAGTCTAGTGTGAGGGGTTATGGCAGGGGAAACGGTGTTGCAGTAGTCTAGTATGAGGGGTTATGGCAGGGGATACGGTGTTGCAGTAGTCTAGTGTGAGGGGTTATGGCAGGGGAAACGGTGTTGCAGTAGTCTAGTGTGAGGGGTTATGGCAGGGGAAACGGTGTTGCAGTAGTCTAGTGTGAGGGGTTATTGCAGGGGAAACGGTGTTGCAGTAGTCTAGTGTGAGGGGTTATGGCAGGGGAAACAGTGTTGCAGTAGTCTAGTGTGAGGGGTTATGGCAGGGGAAACGGTTTCGCAGTAGTTTAGTGTGAGGGGTTATGGCAGGGGAAACGTTGTTGCAGTAGTGTGAGTGGTTATGGCAGGGGAAACGGTGTAGTAGTAGTCTAGTGTGAGGGGTTATGGCAGGGGAAACGCTGTCGCAGTATTCTAGTGTGAGGGGTTATGGCAGGGGAAACGGTGTCGCATTAGTCTAGTGTGCGGGGTTATGGCAGGGGAATGGTATAGCAGTAGTGTCAGGGGTTATGGCAGGGGAAACAGTATTACAGTAGTCTAGTGAGAGGAGTTATGGCAAGGGAAACGGTGTAGCAGTAGTCTAGTGTGAGGGGTTATGGCAGGGGAAACGGTGTTGCAGTAGTCTAGTATGAGGGGTTATGGCAGAGGATACGGTGTTGCAGTAGTCTAGTATGAGGGGTTATGGCAAAAGAAACGGTGTTGCAGTAGTCTAGTGTGAGGGATTATGGCAGGGGAAACGGTGTTGCAGTAGTCTAGTGTGAGGGGTTATGGCAGGGGAAACGGTGTTGCAGTAGTCTAGTGTGAGGGGTTATGGCAGGGGAAACGGTGTTGCAGTAGTCTAGTATGAGGGGTTATGGCAGGGGATACGGTGTTGCAGTAGTCTAGTGTGAGGGGTTATGGCAGGGGAAACGGTGTTGCAGTAGTCTAGTGTGAGGGGTTATGGCAGGGGAAACGGTGTTGCAGTAGTCTAGTATGAGGGGTTATGGCAAAAGAAACGGTGTTGCAGTAGTCTAGTGTGATGGGTTATGGCAGGGGAAACGGTTTTGCAGTAGTCTAGTGTGAGGGATTATGGCAGGGGAAACAGTGTTGCAGTAGTCTAGTGTGAGGAGTTATGGCAGGCGAAACATTGTTTCAGTAGTGTGAGGGGTTATGGCAGGGGAAACGGTGTAGCAGTTGTCTAGTATGAGGGGTTATGGGAGGGGAAACAGCGTTGCAGTAGTCTAGTGTGAGGGGTTATGGCAGGGGAAACGGTGTTGCAGTGGTCTAGTGTGAGGGGTTATGGCAGGGGAAACGGTGTTGCAGTAGTGTAGTATGAGGGGTTATGGCAGGGGAAACGGTGTTGCAGTAGTCTAGTGTGAGGGCTTATGGCAGGGGAAACAGTTTTGCAGTAGTCTAGTGTGAGGGGTTATGGCAGGGGAAACAGCGTTGCAGTAGTCTAGTGTGAGGGGTTATGGCAGGGGAAACAGTGTTGCAGTAGTCTAGTGTGAGGGGTTATGGCAGGGAAGACAGTGTTGCAGTTGTCTAGTATGAGGGGTTATGGCAGGGGAAACGGTGTTGCAGTAGTCTAGTGTGAGGGGTTATGTCAGGGGAAACAGTGTTGCAGTAGTCTAGTATGAGGGGTTATGGCAGGGGAAACGGTGTTGCAGTAGTCTAGTGTGAGGGGTTAATGGGAGGGGAAACGGTGTTGCAGTAGGTTGGTGGTTGAAGATTTCCCTCTTGTGGTGTGAGGGCTGTGCTTTGGCAAAGTGGGTGGGGTTATATCTTGCCTGTTTTGTTCTGTCTGGGGGTATCGTTGGACTGAGCCACAGTGTCTCCTGACCCCTCCTGTCTCAGCATCCAGTATTTCTGCTGCAATAGTTTATGGGTTGTAGGCTAGGTTCAGTCTGTTATATCTGGAGTATTTATCCTGTCTTATCTGGTGTCCTGTGTAAATTTAAGTATGCTCTCTAATTCTCTCTCTATCTCTTGGAGGACCTGAGCCCTAGGACCATGCTTCAGGACTACCTGGCCTGATGACTCCTTGCTGTCCCCAGTCCACCTGGTCGTGCTGCTGCTCCAGTTTAAACTGTTCTGCCTGCGGCTATGGAACCCTGACCACCTCTCAAGATGGTATCAGTTCGGTTCTGGGCTCTTTTGAGGGGTTTGAGTTGCTTTGGAGTGTTCACACTGCACAAGAAATTAAGCAAACTGCACTGAGTTCACAAAAATATATTATAAAATATTTTTTTCCACTAATTAGAATTTTGACAAATTGCATCAGATATTTTCTCCTCAGATCTTTTTCAGAGCTAATCTGATTGGTCAAAAAAAACATTTGAATTGGGCTTCCTGTATAAACGCAGCCTTAGAGTAACCAGAGGTGTATATATGAATGAGTAATGATTTGATATTGTAACTTTAAATATCCACTGTGTGATGGGAATGGAGCTCTTCCTCAGCTGAGTGAACAGAGCACCATCCTAACTGCCTTCTTTCCAACTTGTTCTCCCCATGTCTCTCAGGGGCCATCACAGAGTAATGGCTGTATTACAGTGTGGTTTTGGCTCATCTATAAATGACCAGGGCTCTATAATAACACACTGACCTGGGTTCATCTGAATGCTCACACACACACAGAGACAGACAGAGACAGACAGACACAGAGAGACACAGACAGAGAGAGAGAGAGAGAGAGACATAGGCAGAGAAAGAGCCAAAGCAAGCAACTGAGCCAGATATTGATCTGAGGTCAGTCTAATTATTCTCTCTTGTGCTCATCATGCTAAACCAACCTGCCTGCCCCACTCTGCTTTGCTCTGAGAGGATTAACAGGAGATGACACATACATTAGACGGCAAAAAGGAGAACAGAAATTCAGCAGAGCAGATACTTACAGTACAGGGCAAATCAAACACCTTAGAAATTATAGCAGTGCAATTTCCAATTTCTGCATTAGTTAATGAACATAATACCAGTGAGTTCAAAAAGACATGTCAAAATCAAACGATTCCAAGAATCCAAAGAATGACTTTGAAAGACTGATCTTAGATATTGCTGTGGTTTCTATACCCACTCCTGGCTAACATATATCTATGTAGACCCTGCAGTGGGCTGAGAATACAATTGATGTACTAAAAGATTAAATGAAGAAATGGAGCTTTTGAAATGGTTTGATGTGTCAGTGTCAGAGGGATAGATACTGTTTATCATGATGCCGACTTCTCCAGACACATAAACGTGGCTGATTTAAATGGCATGTATTTGGGAGAGAATGGCAGGTCAGGTTGCCGAGAGACACGTTGCCGTGGACACTCTGTGCTCGTCCCAATGAGAGATAAGAGCTTAAGCTGCATATCAAAGGGTGTGCATGTAGAGAGGGTGGCACGGAGGACAGCTGTTGGCAGCCAGATCTGGGAGCCCACCGAGGCTCCATGGGGTGGGATGGAAAGGATCCTCCCCCCTCCCCTGCCCTCTGACTCTCTCATCCCCACATGTTCCCACATACAGCCACATCAAACAAACACATACACGGCACATCAAAACACACACACATACAAAGCGGATAAAACGACCCGCAATAAATCCAAATGCACAAACACTACAATGAGAAAATGTATGCATAAAAAACACCACAGGAACAGAGGTTCAGCAGAAACAGATTCCAAGACACACAGATAGACCTGTGGTGGTTTAGATCTCTCTCTCTCTCTCTCTCACACACATTCCCTCCCTCATCCAACACATATTCGCACAGCACAAAGCTACACAAAGGAGTCAGCAGACGTATTCTAGGGAACAGGTTCATACTTTAATGAAAGGGTATCTCCCTTGGCACAGTTCTGCTATCAAATAAATAAAGCAATTAATCAAAAATCGTCTATATAAACTAAACAAAGTCATAAAAAAGCCATTAGGGAAAAGAGGGAAAGGGTCTGGTCTGCTATTGAGGAACTGAACAGCAAGTGTTAGACATGTTTCATTTACAACAATCACCAAGAAGAAGTGAAGGAAGTGAGAGAAAAAGAGACAACTATCATTCCCTGCTAGCACTGATTGGCACAGCAGACTCTGTAGAGAAGTGACAAAATAGCAGGCAAGTGTGATAGCTTGGCAGAAATACTGTATATTCGCTCAGTCATTCAATTATTATAAATACGTTTATTCCTTCTACATGACACTGGTATAACCTTTCTGCAGTCCATATACTATTTACATTAGTTTAACATGGAGATACATTAATTTTACAAAACATAACTTAGTGATGGAATACAATGAGAACATTTAATTCAGTCTTGTCTGTAAATACCAAAACTGAATACATTTACAGATGAAGATACAGTGGAGCATTCTGGAGCAGAACTTTAGATGCCAGTGAAGCTGGAGTGTCCCTTTAAAGAGGGACAGTGCACTACTTTTGACCAGACCCTGGGCCCTGGTCAAAAGTTGTACATTATATAGGGAATAGGGCTCCATTTCAGACACACCATAGAGATATCTGTTCCAGCGGCTGCCCCACTAATACCACAGTACTCTAAAGGCACATGGCACCATTCGTCTAGTGTCTGTGGTGTTGGGGGGAGGGAGTTTAACTGAGGATGAGAACCCAAGCAGATCCCTGCCTATTAGCCACAGTGTCTGTCTGAGCGGATCACTGCAGACACCTTCTCACACACACACACACACACACACACACACACACACACACACACACACACACACACACACACACACACACACACACACACACACACACACACACACACACACAGTTTAGGTGTGGTGTGAAGACTACAACATGAGTTATAGTGTTGAGATGGGCCCTGTCAGATGGGGTGCTGCCATGCTAGGCCAGGCAGATGCCAGCGGCAAGCAGATCGCAGAGCGGGGCTGAGGAATGGGGTGCAGCTGCGTTCCCCTTGGGGGTGGCTGAGGTGGGTGACTGTGTCCCGTGGTGAGGTCAGCTTGACTGGTGCCTCTGCTAATGGACAGTTTGCAGCTATGTGAGAGAAGGAAGCACTGGAGCTTAGGACAAGACTGGAATGCACCAGATTCCCTCAACTGACCCAAAACACACACTAACGGAAACTTGTAGTAAAAGCTCTAAACCTAGACATGACCCAGAGTGGAAAGTTGGCTTTGATGTCTACACACCTGGTGTGAGGTTCAACACACCTGTAGGGGAATTCATTAACTCTTCACACCTGCTCACAACGCATAGCCAATAGCGAGGTCTATTAGCTCATACGGACTACCAGCTCCCCCAGGACTGCCATGCAGAAGAAATATCTGCCCACACAGAGAAGCAAACTTTCTAGAGTTTTCCCCATTAGTTAACGTTTCTGTTTACTGTGGGAATTGTGATCGAATCAACGCAATATTAGCTACATGTAGCAACGCGTGTACATGTGTTCATATCCTTCGCTAGTTAGTCAGTTATTAGCCCAGTTATAGATCATTTGTAGTCAGTAATGGGGGAGTGATTGCTTCCTACAAGGGCACAAAACGTGTGCATTTCTAGACATATTTGAAAAGTCAGGTAAATTGCTTATTTGTCTTAAAGGAGCAGTGTAGCCAACAGGCAGAGGGTAGCATATTTTGCCTGATTCCCTGTAATAATGGTATGTGAATAACGATGCCTCAGTGTTCACATTAAACACGCTTAGAATTTTCACAATGTTCAAGTTTGTGCTCAGCAGACCTGAAATTTGTTCAGTAACGAAAAAAATAGAGGGAACATTGCGGATTACAGTATTTCTCCTCTTCACCCTGACCAGATGATACTCAGTCAAGAGCTCCTGGACTAGATGCAGGCATACCATAGTGACCTGCCCTAAACAGTGGTGTAGGGCTCTGATGGTTCACCTAGGATGGGAGAGGATCTGAGAGGTCCTGTATGGTTTGAGCTGCCGGTCCCAACAACAGGCCTTCAGCAGGGTGAGTTATGGTCCTGGTGGAGCCTAGGGGCTGGGCCTGGTGTCACCTAGCACCAGAGGAATGAGACAGACAGCTGAGCCTCCACCCCGGCCCAGCCCACCCTGCCAGCATCATAAACAGAGCCTTGTTGCCTGAGTGCTGGGGACACATGGCGTGAGGGCGGCCTGGTGAAACAGGTGCTGACAGCTGGGGAGAGGGGGATGCCTCATGAGGGGACAGCGGTTAGGGTCATGTGTTATGATCAGACCTGGAGGATCATGGGACTGCTGTGGATTGTCAACCACCACATACTTATGATTCAGCTAATGAGAAAGAGCCTTACTGTGAACTGCTAACCACAACGATTAGACAGACACTGTTCAGAAGGCAGAGATGTACTTGAGAAGGTGTACACTGACCATTTGTGTGAAAGAACTGTGTGTGGTGATATTAGGAGGTGATATTAGGGGGATTCAGAGTTGTATCTTTGATGGTCTAAATTGTATATATAATGGTCTTTCAATAGGGTACATCAGGAAAATGGGGTTGAGTGAGAAATAAATGTAGATTGTTGATACAAACATCACATTATAAATAAAGATTATAATGTTGATAATATATACAATATGTAGGTAAAACATGTAGGAGCGTTTCAACACTACATTACTGCAGATTGTGTCATCTTTAAAAATTACAACAAAATGTAACTGAAAAATAGCATCTGATTAATAACAATAATAATAACACCATTAATAACACTAGAGGTAGCAGCTGATTACAGTCTTCTATTCTCACGGAACATTTTAACATCGTTCTCTCAGGGAGGGTCCTGTATTGCATGTGAGATTCAGGAGCTGGATGATCTCGTCTTCATCATATCCAGCCGATGCCTGTCAGCCCTCTGTTCTGACAGCCCAAAGTGTCTCCAATGCAACTGCAGCCACAAGTGCTTTTCAGTGGCGACAGGGGTGTCACAGCAGACAGGTAATACATGCACACAGACACTATACACACACACACACACAAATATTCATATGAACCAATGCACACACACACACACACACACTGTATATTCATACACCCAAATGTGTGTACATTTTTTCACACACACACACACGCAGTCTCTCTCTCGGACAAAAACTCACTGGACACTGAGCATCATATATTTTATCTTTTTACATCAGTCTTTCCATCCAAGTCACCTAGTCCATCAGAGTAGAGGCTTTCAGAGAACCAGACAGACAGAGAGGGATGAGAGGAGTCCTCTGGAGGACTACAGCCAAATCTCTTTTCTCCTTCTGTTCCTCTCAGGTTCCCCTGTTACATCCCTCTGCCGTGTCCTGCTCCTGGTTCCTGGCACACCTGAAGACCAAGACACTGTCCCGCTGACTCACAGGGACTCTTCATGCCTGGACAACCCCATAATAACCCTCTTCACCCTGCACCTCTCCCTGTCTGTCCAACTCCTCTTGATGTCCTGTCCTCTTAGCCCACAGGGCCATGTAAGACCCAACTCCCCCTGACAGTGTCACACTTCTAGCTGTGCTGTTGCTGTGCTGTGTGGGAGGGGCCTGTCTATCTGTAGAGTCTACTGGGCTGGCAGTGGAGCCAGGTTGAGATGGGACTGTGAGAAGGTGCTCAGGGGCCAGGGGCAGCAGGACAGGGAGCTGGCTGGCTGACTCAGGACTGGTAGAAGTGGTGGTAGTGGTGGTGGTGTTCATGGTGGTGATGATGCTCGTGCCTCTGAACCATCTGGGCCAGCCCTCCTTCATAGAGTCGCACACTGGGTAGGACCCTCACCTGCTCCTCCACCACAGGCCCCACTGGAGCCCCCAGGGCCCGGGACTGCTGCTGGCCCTCCTTGGCCCTCTGCTTGTGCCTGCGGTAGGGGGCTGAGGACTGGTGAGAGGGGGCCTGGCTGGGTAGGGCCGGGGGAGGTGGGGCCCCTCTGCTCCTCATCACCCTGCCCGTGGTGGTCTGTGTGGGGTGTGTCCGGCTGTGGGTCTTGGGGGAGCGCAGGGCGTGTTTACCTGAGTCTTTACTCGGTCGTGGGGGACAAAGGGCGTCAGGGCCTGGGGCGGCGCTGCTCTCCATGGCCACCTGTGAGCGACGGTGGTGGGAGTAGGTGTGGCCATTCTCTGGTTCATGAGAGCGAGACCTGGTCTGGTTCGATGGTCGGGTCTGTGGCTCTGCTTTCACAGGCTCTGTGGTGGGGGCTGGAGAGGGGAGAAATATAAGTCAGGATAAATAACCCATAATGGGTCAATTGATACATCAATAACTTCACTGAAAGACAGAAGTTCGTAACTCATAAACGTTAAAATTACCAGTTCCAATACTTTTGTAATACCTCTTCATTTTTTTCTGCTTTCTTTTTTTCTAGAGGGGGGGGGGGGGGGGGGTCACACTAAAAAATATTACCATCAACACAGACATTTAAACAAAAGCAGCCCCATATTAAACATAATTGAATTCACTTCATGATGAGGCTTGGCCCCTAAAGACATTGCATTGTGCCCTGGTGGGTCCAGATGTTTTACTGGCCAGACCAACCTGCCTGCCTCCAAGCAGGTGCTGGGGTAATGAAGGCCTCTATGTTTTACTGGCCAGACCTACCTACCTGCCTGCCTCCAAGCAGGTGCTGGGGTAATGAAGGCCTCTATGTTTTATTGGCCAGACCTACCTGCCTGCCTCCAAGCAGGTGCTGGGGTAATGAAGGCCTCTATGTTATACTGGCCAGACCTACCTGCCTGCCTCCAAGCAGGTGCTGGGGTAATGAAGGCCTCTATGTTATACTGGCCAGACCTACCTGCCTGCCTCCAAGCAGGTGCTGGGGTAATGAAGGCCTCTATCTGGACACAGCTTCAAAGTACCGCGGTGCTGTGATCAGTCAGTGCCTCTAGTCTCCAATCTCTCCATCATCGGCCCTAGCCCCCCCCCCCCATCCTTCTGGCTTTCTACCCCCCCGGACCAGCCCACCTGGGCCAGCTCACCTGCTCCAAAGCGGGATGTGTAATTCTCGATGCCAGCCAGGTCGAGGTAGTGGTTCCTGCGCTCCAGGTTCTCATCCACACAGTGGCGCTGGCAGCCCTGACTCTGACCCTGCTGGATCAGAACCTGGTGCTGGATAGTGTGGTGGTCACTGTGATGGCGCCTGGAGGGGAGAGAGATGCAACTTTACAACAGCTTGAAGCAGTTTTTTAGCTCTCTTAGATGCATTGCAAAACATACATTCTGTCGGTGTCAAAATAAAGATTGTTATTAGTGTCAAAGCTGTACAGATGTACATTATTGTCTTGTAAAACCTTGCTGCAGGCTGTAGAACATATGTTACCTGAGGAGGGCTCGAGACTTCTTCTCTGCACCTTTAAGGTCTTCAATGCACTTGTCAGTCTTCGTTCTGGGGTGGGGCATGTCTGTGAGAGAGCAGGACATTATCAAAAAGAGCAGCCACACACACACACAATTTCTCTCAGAAGAAAGAAACCTTTGTTCACTGCCTTTTACTTTGAAGATCTATAAAAGACAAAAAACAACAATGCTTCATTTATTTACTCCAGGTCTCATAAGACACAAAGAAAAAATAGATACAGTACCAGTCAAAAGTTTGGACACATCTACTCATTCAAGGGTTTTTCTTAATTTGTACTATTTTCTACATTGTAGAATAATAGTGAATACATTTTAAAACTATGAAATAACACATATGGAATCATATAGTAACCAAAAAAAAGTGTTAAACAAATCTAAATATATTTGAGATTCTTCAAAGTGGCAACCCTTTGCTTTGATGACAGCTTTGCACATCCCTGGCATTCTCTCAACCAGCTTCACCTGGAATGCTTTTCCAACAGTCTTGATGAAGTTCCCACATATGCTGAGCACTTGTTGGCTGCTTTTCCTTCACTCTGCAGTCCAACTCATCCCAAACCATCACTCTCCTTCTTGGACAAATAGCCCTTACACAGCCTGGAGGTGTGTTGGGTCATTGTCCTGTTGAAAAACAAATGATATTCCCACTAAGCGCAAACCAGATGGGATGGTGTAATGCTGCAGAATACTGTGGTAGCCATGCTGGTTAAGTGTGCCTTGAATTCAAAATAAATCACAGTGTCACCAACATAGCAACCCCACACCATCACACATCTTCCTCCATACTTCACGGTGGGAACCACACATGCAGAGATAATCTGTTCACTCTGCATCTCACAAAGACATGGCGGTTGGAACCAAAAATCTCAAATTTGGACTCATCAGACCAAAGGACAGGTTTCCACCAGTCTAATGTCAATTGCTCATTTTTCTTTGCCCAAGCAAGTCTCTTGTTCTTAGTGTCCTTTATTAGTGGTTTCTTTGCAACAATTCAATCATGATGACCTGATTCACGCAGTCTCCTCTGAACAGTTGATGTTGAGATGTGTCTGTTACTTGAACTCTTTCTGAGGCTGGTAACTCTAATGAACTTATCCTCTGCAGCAGAGGTAACTCTGCGTCTTCCATTCCTGTGGCGGTCCTCATGAGAGCCAGTTTCATCATAGCGCCTGATGTTTTTTGCGACTGCACTTAAAGAAACTTTCTTGACATTTTTCCGGGTTGACTGACCTTCATGTCCTAAAGTAATGATGGACGGTCGTTTCTCTTTCCTTATTTGAGCTGTTCTTGCCATAATTTCTTGCCTTTTATTTGGTCTTTTACCAAATATGGCTATCTTCTGCTTACCACCCCACCCTTACCTTGTCACAACACAACTGATTGGCTCAAACGCATTAAGGAAAGAAATTCCACAAATTAACTTTTAACAAGGCACACCTGTTAATTGAAAAGCATTCCAGGTGACTACCTCATGAAGCTGGTTGAGAGAATGTGCAAAGCTGTCAAGGCAAAAGGTGGCTATTTGAAGAATCTCAAATATAAACTATATTTAGATTTGTTTAACACTTTTTTGGTGACTACATGATTCCATATGTTATTTCATAGTTTTGATGTCTTCGCTATTATTCTACAATGTAGAAATAGTAAAAAATAAAGAAATAAAAAGAAAGAAAGAAAGAAAGAAAAACCCTGGAATGAGTAGTTGTGTCCAAACATTTGACTGGTACTGTATATATAACCCAGAGTTTATTAATGAAGTAAGATATGTTGTGGTTTGAAATTAGCATGAAAACAGCCAGCTAATGGTTCGTTTTCAAAGCCTGCTTCTTTTGAATCACTTGACGTTATAAATAGCCCCAACAACAGGAAGTAAACAAACAGGGCATCATATTTTCTCAATACTTGTTTACCAAGTCGTCAGTTAGAAAAGTTACATTGAATGTAGCTATATTTTACCGACAGCTCTGAGAAGTGGGGGGTGAGGGAGAAGAAGAAACACTGGAGAAAAATAAAATGGTTGTGGTTATCAAAAGGAGTTGGTGCATCTCTTAAGGTTTCTTTCAGAGTATTTGAAGGCACTGGGGGGTTCTCAGCTCTGTCACTACTCCCATCATTAAAAATGAACCCCATTGTGCCGGAGAGATAGGGAGAGAGAGAGAGAGAGAGAGAGAGAGAGAGAGAAAGAGAGAGAGAGAGACAGAGAGAGACAGAGAGAGACAGAGAGAGAGAGAGAGAGAGAGAGACAGAGAGAGAGACAGAGAGAGAGAGAGAGAGAGAGAGAGAGAGAGAGAGAGAGAGAGACAGAGAGAGACAGAGAGAGACAGAGAGAGAGAGAGAGAGAGAGAGAGAGAGAGAGAGAGAGAGAGAGACAGAGAGAGAGAGAAACAGAAAGAGATACAGAGAGAGAGACAGAGAGCGAGACAGAGAGCGAGACAGAGAGCGAGACAGAGAGCGAGACAGAGAGAGAGACAGAGAGAGAGACAGAGAGAGAGACAGACAGAGAGACAGAGAGAGAGACAGAGAGAGAGACAGAGAGAGACAGAGAGAGACAGAGAGAGATAGAGAGAGAGATAGAGAGAGAGATAGAGAGAGAGATAGAGAGAGAGATAGAGATAGAGCGAGAGGAGTCTGACATGCCTGAAGCAGGTGCCTTTCTGCATGACAATAAACAAGACTCTGGATGTGCTGACAGCAGAACAGTCAAGTAGGGGAGCTCAAAGAACACCGCTCCTCTCTCCTCCCCCTCCATCTCCCCCTTCTGGTCCCCCGTCTGCCCCATCCTCCCTCCCTCCCAGCCCTGTGATCCTCCCCCAGCCTGGTGGTTACCTGCGGTGCCCTGTGTGCAGCTCTGCCAGCGCTGGCTGGAGTCGGGGGCCACGGAGAGCTTGACCCGCAGTGTCTTGCTGCTGCTGGGGGAATGGTTGACCGACGTGTCCACCACCTCATAGATGGTGTGGAGCAGGCTGGTGATGTCCTGAGGGGGGGTCTGAGTTAGTGCACAGCCGACAACTCAGTTACTGTAGTCTGTCTAACATGTTACAGGAAAACAGGAGAGATGAAGAGAAGAACATGCAGAGTTGTCAGTTGTTTTATTTCAGTGTTCCACCTGTAAAGTGATCAGGCAGGGAGAACAAAGCGGGAGTACAAAGATGGGATAAATGCATGACAAGATATGTCTGGGAGGTGGGAGGAGAAGTGCTAAAAGATGAACTGATGCACAACCCACTCTATAGCAGCTCTGCTCTTAATAGATAGAGTCTTCATTACCCTTTCTCTCTGTAGGCTTTTTATGGTGGTTAGTGTAACTTTGGCAGTGGTTCAATTAAGAGCTTTTAAAAGTATTATCTCCCTCTCAGTATCTCTCTCTTTCCGCTCTTTGAAAGAGTTGAGTAGCTGAAGGCCATAGCACAGACCTTTGCCCCAGGGATAAGAGTCAGACATAAACAGAATAAGAAAGAGAAAGAGAGAAAATAAGAGGGAAAATCCTGTAGGAGAGACAGAAAGGCCGAATAACATCCACACACAAAGTCAGTGAGCACAGAGCAGACATCTGAAATCTGCACTCGCGTAAGTCTTTAAAAGCCTGTTTGGGAAGAGAGCAACATGAACATCCACAGATGGATCAATAGCATAGTATGTTTAATTATACATATTTCAAGTCTTGTTAGCATTTTCCCTCTGAAGGTAATTACTGCATTTCTACTAATGTTCCCTGGACTGTCACTGCCGAGAAAAGGGGCTTACAAAACCACTCAGAAATTAGGACCTTTTTGGGCCTGTTAGCCTAGCTTCTGCTCTCGCTCCTCTAAAACGTCCAAATGCCTGCATTCCTATTGCCTTGCCTCTCTCTCAATACAACATAAAGGCCTATTATGAGCTCTTTGGGGACTGGCTCCAGATACCGTTTCAAACGCTAAGACGTAAAAAAAAGCTTCCTATGTCACTTTTAGTTTTCCATTTTTTCATACGTCTGAAGAAATAAAGAAAGGGAGCTGGAGAAGAAAGCTATTTCCTTCTTCTTTTTGTGTGAGCTGCCGCCTGCCGTCTCATGTGCCGCGGGGCCATGGGCGATGCCAAAGAAACTGGAGATCCAACCATCCCACCACACAGAGGACGGCTTCAGTCTCTTCACACCGTTTCAACTCAGCTCTCCAAAAATACAGGCCTCTCTGACTGCACTGCTCAGATCTTTACAAGGCAGAAGCCAGCCACTAGGTATCTAACGCTGGGAAGGAAAAGGTCTCTTTGGTTCCTAGTGGCTGTATTATTGAAATGGATGAATGTAACTTCACCTGGTTGTGTCTCCCTTAGTCTATGTATGTGTATGTGTGTGTTAGTTTGAAAGAGGAAACGATCATGGGCGGGGGAAAAGGAAAGTGCCCTGTTATGTGTTAGAGTATGTTTGAATATAAAATGTGTTTGAACCCTTACCTCTCTGGTGACCTTGCCATTGTTGTCAAAATCATACAGCGTGAACGTCCACTCCTGTCTGTTGTCTTCCTCTACAGAGACGGCACACTCAAGCTCCTGAAACGAATCGCATTGCAATATACTTTTTAATACATTCATGACTATGTGTGCAAGTGTGCCTCCTTCCATCCCTGAAAGAGTATTAATATTGTCGCTCTAGTTTTTCCCAGAAGCACTAATAAATGGTCCATGTTGGTGGTTCACAGTTCAACTTCACACTCACTTCAAACTGGAGCTGTTTCTGTGTGCCTGTGGGCGCCTGGCTCGCTCTCCCCTGCATCTTCTCCTCCACACAGCAACTGTCCACCGTCTTCTCCGGGGGCAGAGCCACTGTAAGAACACACACGCAACCAAATTATCAAATACAAGTTTACTGGTCGCGTACACAGTTTAGCAGATGTTGTAGCAGGTGCAGCGAAATGCTAATGCTACTAGCTCCTAACGATGCAGTAAAATGTTTTAAAAAATGTAAGGAAAGAAAATACAAAAAAGACAAATCATTAACGGCGAATCTGATTAACAACCCAAAGAGCACTGTAGCAGTAATCAAATGCAAACTATATGTATGTACACCGGGAGAATGTACACAGGATCAACTAAGAATGATATTTACAGCAGTAGATATGTACAACAGTAGATATGTACAACAGTAGATATATTACAGTAAGCTACATCAAGAATCCAGTGTATAAATAAGCATAAGGCACAGACACAAAATACTCCGGGGCTTGGATGCACATCATTGCCATGGGAAAGTGCTAGCATAGCCCCAGGAATGGGAGAGGAGGTGGAGGAATAGAACATGGAACTGAACAGACATAACATGCCCTACATGCCAAGAACAGGACATGATGCTACTGTATAATGTGGCTTAAGATATTACATTCTAAAGTGGGAACATCATCTGATCTGAACATCAAAGAACCCCGTGGGAGCCCTGCCTCGGTCTCTGTGCCCACTGTAGCTGAGCTCATAATGCTGGAAGTTTCACTGAGTATTATAGCTTCCAGACATATAGCCCAGACAAACAGCGTCCATAGGGAGGCCTCACCTCGTCTGTCACACACACATCCTATTCCACCGCTACGCACATCCTCATCAACAGTAGGCCCCAACTACAGTATCAAACCTGTATAGTGTATGTCATCCCACCAACATCTCCTACTGTAACATGTCACAGTCCTTTCATATCCTCTCATCACATCCGAATCCAACTAAAACCTCAGATGTTTCAGACCTGGGTACTACAAATGAAAAAGAGACTGATAGGCCAAGGGCAGAGGCCATGAATACACAGAGTCACTCCATGGGTCCAAGTAGTGCACTATTTACGGAATAGGGTGGCATTTCATTGGGACGCAGTTGGTGGCCATTTGGTTTTGCTTGTGCTCCTGCCCAACCAATCAGGAGATGGCTGGGTTACTGAGCACGCGGGCACACACACACACACAAACACACACACACACACAGCTCACCCCCAAACCCCTCCCCCTGTTGCACTTTGAAGTTCCATTCTCAAACCTTTTGGCCGAGGATCAGACCAGCCGGCTGTAAAACAGAATCACTAATTAATTAAGCCAAGTCAAATCTGAAACAGCGTTTGTTGTGGTCGCCAAAGGAGCAGACAGACAGACACAACAGCCTCATTCCCTTTCCTCCGTATCCAAGCAGATCAAAGAGAGAGGAACATGTCTGTCCAGTCTCCCGTCCCCTCGGCTGCAGGCACAATGAAAGGCAGCGTCCTGGGGAGCAAAAACTTTTTGGAGGAGGGAAAAATATCCCTGTCTTTTGATCATCACAGATGCTCAAAGGTACCATTGTGCCGTGCGGGGGGGGGGGATCTGTTGCGTAACAAGCCCAATGTGGAGATGGTGATGCTTATCGCCAGGCTAATTAAAAGACCCAGAGGAATAGGCTATGTCCCAGAGGGCACCCTATTCCCTATGTCAACATAATCTGCTATCTCCCTCTCAGACTGACCCCCTAATCACTGAAATACAGTCAGCCTGCTCTTTAGAGGGGAACTAAATGCTGGTGATCTGAAGGGAGGGGGAGGAGGGACTCGCACTATGCCATCATGCCTGATCCAACAGGCCTGACATAACACACACACCCGCTGTCACACACGACCGCTGTCACACACTCTCAGCTTTCAACTCTGTGTGGTTGGTCTGAGAGTCAAGCAAGTGTGACCTGACACAAAGATACAGGTTTATACAGCTGATTGGGACTTATAAGCCTCACTTAATGGCCTTGTGAAAACTACATTTGAAAAGGCACGGAGGATGTATCTGCAAGATCCAAAGAGTCAAAACACACTACCATCTTGGATCCCTTTTGCTTCATCCCGCTTTGCAATTTTGCCAGCAAGCTATTTTTTAATCCTCACAAACTTTATTTGAAAATGCTTACTGAAGCCCTGAGGAAAGACAAGCTTTTATATGTGCTTTGGTCTAACGATCATCTGTAAGCTCTCTCTGGCTCTCTATGTCTGTCCCTTTCCCCTTCAACAAACCACTTTCTTTCCAGGGTTATAAAGAATCAAGAAGCCGGAATGCTCCATAAGGGCTTTCATTCAAGTTAAAATCTGAAATCTGTTAGTGAACCCCCAGGTCTGAAGAAGAATTGCACCAAACGGTAATCAAGACCTACTTTGATAATAAGTTGTCTCTTATAAGTTCTGACTGAAATGTACCACAAATAGTACTTTTGCAGAGTCTGTAAGAAAACCATAGTGTCTACTCTTCTGAGAATGAGGGGAGGAGAAAGGAAGCAAGATGGCTCCTAAGCGTACACAGGGAGGGATTTTGACATGAACAAGGTGTGGTGTGAATGGTCATTTAACGTTACCATAATTACATGTTCTATAATAGGTTTATTTATATCGCTTTTCACCAGGTCTTAAGGTACTTGTATATGGTGATTTTTATTTTACCTTTATTTAACTAGTCAAGTCAGTTAAGAACAAATTCTTATTTCCAATGACAGCCTAGGAACAGTGGGTTAACTGCCTTGTTCAGGGGCAGAACAACAGATTTTTACCTTGTCAGCTCGGGGACTCGATATTGCAACGTTATGAGGACCAAAGCATACCTGGCCCACCCCTTAAAATAAACCAGCCTGAACTAGCTCAAATCAACGACAAAACTAGCCAGCCGAGACACCCTGACCCACATATCTGGCCTGGTCCCATCCCAGTCTCCCCTGCAGCCAGTTAAGTAGCACAACAGAGCTCTGGTGCTCTTTTCCAGCTCAGTTCAGATGAAGGGGGATGCCTTTCCTCCCGATTCCTTAATTAAGGATCACAACACACAGGGGGAAAACAGAATAGATGGAGGTGGATTGCAAAGCACAGAGGGGGAGAGGAGGGCCAGGTGAGAGAAAGGGGGAGGAAAGGAGAAGGAAGGTAAAGGGGGAGAGGGGGACTGGGGGAGGGGTTCCATACATCCCCCTCAGCACATTTGAGGAGCTTAGTGGGGGGAGGGGGGGTGTCCTACCTTCTAAACGGTAATGTTCATCACTGATTCCCTCTGCACACGCCTTGTCCAACACATCCTGGAGAAAGAGAAACATAGAGACACATTCATTTTAGTGTATTTGTCACGGACCAAGCACAACAAATATATATTCCACCAGATTTAGCTACAGAGTTTATTTCCATGTTTGTTGTCATACATACAGTAAAGAGGAAGAGTATAGTCACCATATAAACAAGCTATTCTAGATGGACACTGGAGATATACACTAGAGCCGCCAATACATACTGACATGGCTAAATCCAAATGACACTATTCAGCTCTATATATTTAGAGCTCGTTTGACAACTGAGTTGAAGCTGAGCAGAACCAGAAAGTTAGAGAAGACAGTACTGTAATTGAAGAATCTAAACAGAGTGAGCGTATGACTGACTGTCACTGACACACAGTACTGGAGTTGGTCAAAGAACGGCCTCAAATCACTGGTCACAATCACACTCTTCCTGTGGGGAATTGTGGGTTGTCTGTGAGGTTATTTCCGTGACGGGGTCTATCGTCATTGGGGGTAGCGATACGCTGGTGGGATTGTTTTTTCAGTCCACCCGACCCCCTCTTCTCTCCTGGCAGCAGTGTCTGTGAGTGCATACCAATGGGACTGCGTGATATGTGAGCACAGGGCTTAACCATGGAAAATGCCAACTCAGGTGTCTCTGGCATTACAGTCATCTGGCCTAATAACCATTACACACACACACCCCTGATCTGAGAGTTCTCTTTCACACACACATCTGAAAAAGCTCTCTCTCTCTGGCATTGACACATATACTACTGAAAACACTCTCATTCCACAAGACTACACAGATATAAACCTAGACATACACTAACTACATGATAAACACAGCAATCAAATCAAAAACCACTAAAACAACACCTGAGCTGCTTGATCTAGTCCACGTGGAGCTACTAGCTCTCTCAGTGTCTCCCCCTCTCTCTCTGTAGATCTCTCCCCCCTCAATGTATCGCTCTCTCCGTGTCTCCCCCTCTCTCTGTAGATCTCTCCCTCTCTATGTATCGCTCTCTGTAGATCTCTCCCCCCTCTCTGTATCGCTCTCTGTGTCTCCCCCTCTCTCTGTGTAGATCTCTCCCCCTCTCTCTCTGTATCGCTCTCTGTGTCTCCCCTTCTCTCTCTGTGTAGATCTCTCCCCCCTCTCTGTATCGCTCTCTGTGTCTCCCTCTCTCTCTCTGTCGATCTCTCCTCCCTCTCTGTATCGTTCTCGGTGTCTCCACCTCTCTCTCTGTAGATCTCTCCCACCTCTCTGTATCGCTCTCTGTGTCTCCCCCTATCTCTCTGTGTCTCCCCCTCTCTCTCTGTATCGCTCTCTGTGTCTCCCCCACTCTCTCTGTGTAGATCTCTCCCACCTCTCTGTATGGCTCTGTGTCTCCCCCCTCTCTCTCTTTGTAGATCTCTCCACCCTCTCTGTATCACCCTCTGTGTAGATCTCTCCCCCCTCTCTGTATCGCTCTCTGAGTAGATCTCTCCCCCTCTCTGTATCGCTCTCTGTGTCTCCCCCTCTCTCTCTGTGTATATCTCTCCCCCTTCTCTGTATCACTCTGTGTCTCCCCCTCTCTCTCTGTAGATCCCCCCCTCTGTGTCTCCCCCTCTCTCTCTGTAGATCTCTCCCCCCTCTGTATCGCTCTCTGTGTCTCCCCCTTTCTCCTCTGTATCGCTCTCTTTGTCTCCCCCTCTCTCTCTGTAGATCCCCCCCCCTCTGTGTCTCCCCCTCTCTCTCTGTAGATCTCTCCCCCCTCTGTATCGTTCTCTGTGTCTCCCCCTCTCTCCTCTGTATCGCTCTCTTTGTCTACCCCTCTCTCTCTGTAGATCTCTCTCCCCTCTGTATCGCTCTCTGTGTCTCCCCCTCTCTGTGTCTCCCCCTCTCTCTCTCTGTAGATCTCTCGCCCCTCTGTATCGCTCTGTGTCTCCCCCTTTTTCTGTAGATCTCTCCCCCCTCTCTGTATCGCTCTCTCAGTGTCTCTCCCCTCTATCTCTGTGTAGATTTCCCCCCCTCTCTGTATCGCTCTCTGTGTCTCCCCTCTCTCTCTATAGATCTCCCTCCCCTCTCTGTATCGCTCTCTGTGTCTCCCTCTCTCTCTCTGTAGATCTCTCCCTCTCTGTATCGCTCTCTGTGTCTCCCCCTCTCTGTATCGTATCGCTCTCTGTGTCTCCCCCTCTCTCTCTATAGATCTCTCCCCCTTCTCTGTATCGCTCTCTGTCTCCCCCTCTCTCTGTAGATCTCTCCCCCCTCTCTGTATCACTCTCTCTGTGTCTCCCCCTCTCTCTCTGTAGATCTCTCCCTCTCTCTGTATCGCTCTCTGTGTCTCCCCCTCTCTCTGTATCGCTCTCTTTGTGTCTCCCCCTCTCTCTCTGTAGATCTCTCCCCCCTCTGTGTCTCCCCCTCTCTCTCTATAGATCTCTCCACCCTCTCTGTATCGCTCTGCGTCTCCCCCCTCTCTCTGTAGATCTCTCCCCCCTCTCTGTATCACTCTCTCTGTGTCTCCCCCTCTCTCTCTGTAGATCTCTCCCTCTCTCTGTATCGCTCTCTGTGTCTCCCCCTCTCTCTGTATCGCTCTCTTTGTGTCTCCCCCTCTCTCTCTGTAGATCTCTCCCCCCTCTGTGTCTCCCCCTCTCTCTCTATAGATCTCTCCACCCTCTCTGTATCGCTCTGTGTCTCCCCCCTCTCTCTGTAGATCTCTCCCCCCTCTCTGTATCGCTCTCTGTGTCTCCCCCTCTCTCTGTGTAGAGCTCTCCCCCCTCTCTGTATTGCTCTCTTTGTCTCCCCTCTCTCTCTCTATAGATCTCTCTCCCCTCTCTGTATCGCTCTCGGTGTCTCCCCCTCTCTCGCTCTGTAGATCTCTCCCCCTCTCTGTATCGCTCTCTGTGTCTCCCCCTCTCTCTGTGTAGATCTCTCCCTCTCTCTGTATCGCTCTCTGTGTCTCCCCCTCTCTCTCTGTAGATCTCTCCCCCTCTCTATCGCTCTCTGTGTCTCCCCCCCTCTCTCTATAGATCTCTCCCCCCTCTCTGTATCGCTCTCTGCGTCTCCCCCTCTCTCTCTGTAGATCTCTCCCTCTCTCTATCGCTCTCTGTGTCTCCCCCTCTCTCTCTATAGATCTCTCCCCCCTCTCTGTATCGCTCTCTCTGTGTCTCCCCCTCTCTCTCTGTAGATCTCTCCCCCTTCTCTGTATCGCTCTCTCTGTGTCTCCCCATCTCTCTCTGTAGATCTCTCCCTCTCTCTGTATCGCTCTCTGTGTCTCCCCCTCTCTCTGTATCGCTCTCTTTGTGTCTCCCCCTCTCTCTCTGTAGATCTCTCCCCCCTCTCTGTGTCTCCTCCTCTGTCTCTCTCTGTATATCTCTCCCCCTCTCTGTATCGCGCTCTCAGTGTCTCTCCCCTCTCTCTGTGTAGATCTCTCCCCCCTCTCTGTATCGCGCTCTGTGTCTCTCCCTCTCTGTGTAGATCTCTCCCCCCTCTCTGTATCGCGCTCTCAGTGTCTCTCCCCTCTCCACTCTGTGTTAAAGAGGGGGATTTATGAGAGTGAGAACGTGTAGGAGAGATTAGGGTTTAATCCAGTAGAGAGGTAGAGTTCAGCTGGTGTGATCCTAGCCCAGTCAGCCTAGTAGAGCAGCTCTGCAGTGTACCCAGTGGGGTGGCACCTCAGGAGGAGTATACACCACATCACTGACTGACTGACTGACTGACTAACTATAGTGCACTAAATATGGAGTAGGGTGCCATTTGGGACACAGCTTGACAGAGGTTGTCTGAATCATTAAAACCTCCTCAGGATGTAGCCAGGTTCCTCTCTCCCCCATGGAGCTGAAATCTTACCAGCCTGCTATTTAAACTAGGCCCAAACTAATATGGTCAGGTCCAAAAGAAGCCAGCCCAGGAGAAAAAATCAGACACTGAGTGTGTGGAAGAATTGAGAGTAGAGATGGAGATAGGAGGGAGTGGGCGGTGGGGCGGTGGGGAGAGAGTTATATGAAGTAGTGTTGTGTTGCTGCTTAAGCACTCAGCCCCTGCTTTGCCTTTGCAAGGCAGCCAGCAGAGCAGTCTGCAGCAGACAGGGTAAGTAACAGGAGAGGCTCTCCATGTGTACGCTGCTTTAAAAGATATCCCTGGCCAACATAAGAACACACTCGGAGACCTCAATATCTCAACACTGCTGAAATCCTGCTGCCAGCACACATCTGTAGCGCATTTCTGAATGCCTCGTACTTACAGGTCCTCAGCAGGGGGCTCTGAATCTTGTACAGATTAAGCTGTACTGTGTAGCACGTGTGTGTGTGAGTGTGAGAGAGAGACGGAGACAAAGAGAGAGAGCTGCAGTCTGGGGATGGCTGTCCCTGAGTGGCGTCAGGGCTGTCTCTGCAGGTCAGGCAGAGTTCTTCAGGTCAGAGGAGGAGGGCTCTGGAGCGCCAGCTGACAACTTCTACAGTACTCTTCACAATTAAGGTCCAGGCCTGTACAGTAACCCCAGCCCAGGACCCAGCCCAGGACCCAGCCTCCTTCTATAAACCCCCAGAAAAATCACCCCTCAATCAACATTCCTCCAGCCGCTCTCTCACCAGGGTTTGTGCTCTGAAATTAAACAACGAAGGTGGCTGGGTTTTAGATACAATGAGCAACATCCCTCCAACCAAACTCAAAGTACACACTCTCTCTATCACACGCACAGTATTGAGTCCAGCACATTTTCTGTTTTTGATGAATGACACAAAATGAAGGGATTAGCCAAGAACATGAGAACAGGGGAAAGAGGAATGTGCTAATTGGTTGTTGTCTGTGATGATGGATGACAGCAGTATTATTAGTATGCTGGGGTTACTCCAGGATCTGCTCTTGGCATCTCTGCTTAATGTTTTTATACATTCAGTAAAAAAAACGGATTATTTTTTTCAGCTCTCTCTCTCTCGTTTCTCTCTCTCCCACTGAGAGAGCGATACAGAGAGGGGGGAGAGATCTACACAGAGAGAGGGGAGAGACAGAGAGTGATACAGAGAGGGGGGATATATCGACACAGAGAGAGAGGACGGGTAGCCTACTCTCACCAAAGAGGTCTTAGAAATCTTGAATAAGGGTTTCAAATTTGGGGAAATTAGACTCAAATTGTTTTATATTATTGACATTTTGTCAGGAAATGCAGTTCCGTCTCAGGTTCTGTTGTGGTTGCACAGCCTTTCCTCTACAGGGGTCACTCACTCAATCCCTTGTTTCTCGCTCTCTTTCTTTCCCTTGTTTCTCGCTCTCTCTCGGTCCCTTGTTTCTCGCACCCTTGTTTCTCGCTCTCTCTCGAACCCTTGTTTCTCGCTCTCTCTCGGTCCCTTGTTTCTCGCTCCCTCTCGGTCCCTTGTTTCTCGCTCCCTCTCGGTCCCTTGTTTCTCGCTCCCTCTCGGCCCCTTGTTTCTCGCTCCCTCTCGGCCCCTTGTTTCTCGCTCCCTCTCGGCCCCTTGTTTCTCGCTCCCTCTCGGTCCCTTGTTTCTCGCTCCCTCTCGGTCCCTTGTTTCTCGCTCCCTCTCGGTCCCTTGTTTCTCGCTCCCTCTCGGTCCCTTGTTTCTCGCTCCCTCTCGGTCCCTTGTTTCTCGCTCCCTCTCGGTCCCTTGTTTCTCGCTCCCTCTCGGTCCCTTGTTTCTCGCTCCCTCTCGGTCCCTTGTTTCTCGCTCCCTCTCGGTCCCTTGTTTCTCGCTCCCTCTCGGTCCCTTGTTTCTCGCTCCCTCTCGGTCCCTTGTTTCTCGCTCCCTCTCGGTCTCTTGTTTCTCGCTCCCTCTCGCTCTCTTGTTTCTCGCTCCCTTGTTTCTCGCTCCCTTGTTTCTCGCTCCCTTGTTTCTCGCTCTCTCTCGGTCCCTTGTTTCTCGCTCCCTTGTTTCTCGCTCCCTCTCGCTCCCTTGTTTCTCGCTCCCTCTCGGTCCCTTGTTTCTCGCTCCCTCTCGGTCCCTTGTTTCTCGCTCCCTCTCGGTCCCTTGTTTCTCGCTCCCTCTCGGTCCCTCCCTCTCGGCCCCTTGTTTCTCGCTCCCTCTCGGCTCCCTTGTTTCTCGCTCCCTCTCGCTCCCTTGTTTCTCGCTCCCTCGCTCGCTCCCTTGTTTCTCGCTCCCTCTCGCTCCCTTCGCTCCCTTCTCGCTCCCTCTCGCTCCCTTGCTCCCTTCGCTCCCTTGCTCTCTCTCGCTCCCTTGCTCCCTTCTCGCTCTCTCTCCCTTGCACCCTTGCTCCCTTGTTTCTCGCTCTCTCTCGCTCCCTTGTTTCTCGCTCTCTCTCGCACCCTTGTTTCTCGCTCTCTCTCGCACCCTTGTTTCTCGCTCTCTCTCGGACCCTTGTTTCTCGCTCTCTCTCGAACCCTTGTTTCTCGCTCTCTCTCGAACCCTTGTTTCTCGCTCTCTCTCGGTCCCTTGTTTCTCGCTCTCTCTCGGTCCCTTGTTTCTCGCTCTCTCTCGGTCCCTTGTTTCTCGCTCCCTCTCGGTCCCTTGTTTCTCGCTCCCTCTCGGTCCCTTGTTTCTCGCTCCCTCTCGGTCCCTTGTTTCTCGCTCCCTCTCGGTCTCTTGTTTCTCGCTCCCTCTCGGTCTCTTGTTTCTCGCTCCCTCTCGGTCTCTTGTTTCTCACTCCCTCTCGCTCTCTTGTTTCTCGCTCCCTCTCGCTCCCTTGTTTCTCGCTCCCTTGTTTCTCGCTCCCTTGTTTCTCGCTCTCTCTCGGTCCCTTGTTTCTCGCTCCCTTGTTTCTCGCTCCCTCTCGCTCCCTTGTTTCTCGCTCCCTCTCGGCCCCTTGTTTCTCGCTCCCTCTCGGCCCCTTGTTTCTCGCTCCCTCTCGGCCCCTTGTTTCTCGCTCCCTCTCGGCCCCTTGTTTCTCGCTCCCTCTCGGCCCCTTGTTTCTCGCTCCCTCTCGGCCCCTTGTTTCTCGCTCCCTCTCGGCCCCTTGTTTCTCGCTCCCTCTCGGCCCCTTGTTTCTCGCTCCCTCTCGGCCCCTTGTTTCTCGCTCCCTCTCGGTCCCTTGTTTCTCGCTCCCTCTCGGCCCCTTGTTTCTCGCTCCCTTGTTTCTCGCTCCCTCTCGGCCCCTTGTTTCTCGCTCCCTTGTTTCTCGCTCTCTCCCTCGCTCCCTTGTTTCTCGCTCCCTCTCTCTCGCTCCCTAGTTTCTCGCTCCCTCTCTCTCGCTCCCTAGTCTCTCTCTCCCTCTCTCTCGCTCCCTAGTCTCTCTCTCGCCTCTCTCTCGCTCCCTAGTCTCTCTCTCGCCTCTCTCTCGCTCCCTAGTCTCTATCTCGCCTCTCTCTCGCTCCCTAGTCTCTCTTTTCGCGCTCCCTAGTCCCTCTCTCACGCTCCCTAGTCTCTCTCTCGCGCTCCCTAGTCTCTCTCTCGCGCTCCCTAGTCTCTCTCTCGCGCTCCCTAGTCTCTCTCTCGCGCCCCTAGTCTCCCTCCCTTCGCCTCCCTCAGTCTCCCTCCCGCATCTCCCTCCCACTCCCTCCGTCTCCCTTCCACTCCCTTCATCTCCCTTGTCTCCCTCCCACTCCCTTGTCTCCCTCCCACCGTCTCCCTCCCACTCCGTCTCCCTTGTCTCCGTCTCCCTCCCTTGTCTCCCTTGTCTCCCTCCCTCCGTCTCCCTCTGTCGCCCTCGTCTCCCTCCCACTACCTCCGTCTCCCTTGTCTCCCTCCCACCGTCTCCCTCGTCTCCCTCCCTCCGTCTCCCTTGTCTCCCTCCCACTCTCCTCCGTCTCCCGCCCTTGTCTCCCTCCCACTCTGTCTCCCTCCTCCCTCCCACTCTGTCTCCCTCCGTCTCCCTTGTCTCCCTCCCACTCCCTCCGTCTCCCTCCCACTCCCTCCGTCGCCCTTGTCTCCCTCCCACTCCCTCCGTCGACCTTGTCTCCCTCCCACTCCCTTCCTCCCACTCCCTTGTCTCCCTCCCTCCGTCTCCCTTGTCTCCCTCCCACTGTCTCCCTCCCTCCGTCTCCCTTGTCTCCCTCCCACCGTCTCCCTTGTCTCCCTCCCACCGTCTCCCTCCGTCGCCCTTGTCTCCATCCCACTCCCTCCGTCTCCCTTGTCTCCCTCCCACTCTGTCTCCCTCCGTCTCCCTTGTCTCCCTCCCAATGTCTCCCTCCCACTCCCTCCGTCTCCCTCCGTCTCCCGTCTCCCTCCGTCTCCCTCCCACTCCTTCCGTCTCCCTTCTCTCCCTCCCTTGTCTCCCTCCCACTCCCTTGTCTCCCTCCGACTCCCTCTGTCTCCCTCCCACTGTCGCCCTTGTCTCCCTCCCACTCCCTCCGTCGCCCTTGTCTCCCTCCCACTCCCTTGTCTCCCTCCCTCCGTCTCCCTTGTCTCCCTCCCTCCCTCTGTCTCCCTTGTCTCCCTCCCACTGTCTCCCTTATCTCCCTCCCACGTCTCCCTCCCTCCCACTCCCTCGTCTCCATCCCACTCCCTCCATCTCCCTTGTCTCCCTCCGTCTCCCTCCCACGCCCTCGTCTCCCTTCCACTCCCTCGTCTCCCTCTTCTCCCTCGTCTCCCTCCCACCGTCTCCCTCCCACCGTCTCCCTCCCTCCCACTCCTTGGTCTCCCTCCCTCCCACGTCTCCATCCCACTCCCTCCCACTCCCTCGTCTCCCTCCCTCCCACCCTCCCGTCTCCATCCCACTCCCTCCCACTCCCCCGTCTCCATCCCACTCCCTCCATCTCCCTCCCACTCCCTCGTCTCCCTCCCACCGTCTCCCTCCCACTCCCGTAGTCTCCCGTGTCTCCCTCCCACCGTCTCCCTCCCACTCCATTAGTCTCCCTCCCAATCCCTCCCACCGTCTCCCTCCCTCCCCCTCCTTCCATCTCCCTCCCTCGTCTCCCTCGTCTCCGTCTCCCTCCCGTCTCCCTCCCACTCCATCTCCCTCCCTCGTCTCCCTCCCACTCCGTCTCCCTCCCTCGTCCCCCCCCCACTCCGTCTCCCTCCCTCGTCTCCCCCCCACTCCGTCTCCCTCCCTCGTCTCCCCAACTCCGTCTCCCTCCCTCGTCTCCCCCCAACTCCGTCTCCCTCCCTCGTCTCCCCCCCCCAACTCAGTTTCCCTCCCTCGTCTCCCCCCCAACTCCGTCTCCCTCCCTCGTCTCCCCCCAACTCCGTCTCCCTCACTCGTCTCCCCCCAACTCCGTCCCCTCCCTCGTCTCCCTCCGTCCACTCCCTCGTCTCCCTTCCACTCCCTCGTCTCCCTCCCACCGTCTCCCTCCCACCGTCTCCCTCCCTCCCACGTCTCCATCCCACTCCCTCCCACTCCCTCGTCTCCCTCCCTCCCACCCTCCCGTCTCCATCCCACTCCCCCGTCTCCATCCCACTCCCTCGTCTCCCTCCCACCGTCTCCCTCCCACTCCCGTGTCTCCCTCCCACCGTCTCCCTCCCACTCCATTAGTCTCCCTCCCAATCCCTCCCACCGTCTCCCTCCCTCCCACTCCTTCGTCTCCCTCCCACTCCCTTGTCTCCCTCCCTCCCCCTCCCTCTCCCTCCCACTCCATCTCCCTCCCTCGTCTCCCTCCCACTCCGTCTCCCTCCCTCGTCCCCCCCCCCACTCCGTCTCCCCCCCACTCCGTCTCCCTCCCTCGTCTCCCCCCCACTCCGTCTCCCTCCCTCGTTTCCCCCCCACTCCTTCTCCCACTCCCTCGTCTCCCCCCCAATTCCGTCTCCCTCCCTCGTCCCCCCCCCCCAACTCCGTCTCCCTCCCTCGCCCCCCCCCCCCAACTCAGTTTCCCTCCCTCGTCTCCCCCCCAACTCCGTCTCCCTCCCTCGTCTCCCCCCAACTCCGTCTCCCTCCCTCGTCTCCCCCCAACTCCGTCTCCCTCCCTCGTCCCCCCCCCACTCCGTCCCACTCCCTCGTCTCCCTTCCACTCCCTCGTCTCCCTCCGTCTCCCTCCCACCGTCTCCCTCCCTCCCACGTCTCCATCCCACTCCCTCCCACTCCCTCCCACTCCCTCGTCTCCCTCCCTCCCACCCTCCCGTCTCCATCCCACTCCCCCGTCTCCATCCCACTCCCTCCATCTCCCTCCATCTCCCTCGTCTCCCTCCCACCGTCTCCCTCCCACTCCCGTGTCTCCCTCCCACCGTCTCCCTCCCCCTCCCACTCCATTAGTCTCCCTCCCAATCCCTCCCACCGTCTCCCTCCCTCCCACTCCCTCGTCTCCCTCCCACTCCCTCGTCTCCCTCCCACTCCATCTCCCTCCCTCGTCTCCCTCCCACTCCGTCTCCCTCCCTCGTCTCCCCCCCACTCCGTCTCCCTCCCTCGCCCCCCCCCTCCGTCTCCGTCTCCCTCCCTCGTCTCCCCCCCACTCCGTCTCCCTCCCTCGTCTCCCCCCCACTCCTTCTCCCACTCCCTCGTCTCCCCCCCACTCCTTCTCCCACTCCCTCGTCTCCCCCCCACTCCTTCTCCCACTCCCTCGTCTCCCCCCCAACTCCGTCTCCCTCCCTCGTCTCCCCCCCAACTCCGTCTCCCTCCCTCGTCTCCCCCCAACTCCGTCTCCCTCCCTCGTCTCCCCCCAACTCCGTCTCCCTCCCTCGTCCCCCCCAACTCACTCCGTCTCCCTCCCTCGTCCCCCCCCACTCCTTCTCCCACTCCCTCGTCTCCCTCCCCCCCACTCCTTCTCCCACTCCCTCGTCTCCCTCCCACTCCCTCGTCTCCCTCCCCTCCGTCCCCTCGTTTCCCTCCCACTCCGTCTCCCTCCTTCCCACTCCGTCTCCCTCCCACGTCTCCCACTCCGTCTCCCTCCCTCGTCTCCCTCTCCCTCCCTCCCTCCCACTCCGTCTCCCTCCCACGTCTCCCTCGTCTCCCTCCCACTCCGTCTCCCTCCCACTCCCTCGTCTCCCTCCCACTCCCACTCCCTCGTCTCCCTCCCCCCCACTCCTTCTCCCACTCCCTCGTCTCCCTCCCCCCCACTCCTTCTCCCACTCCCTCGTCTCCCTCCCCCCCACTCCTTCTCCCACTCCCTCGTCTCCCTCCCCCCCACTCCTTCTCCCACTCCCTCGTCTCCCTCCCCCCACTCCTTCTCCCACTCCCTCGTCTCCCTCCCCCCACTCCTTTGTCTCCCTCCCCCCCACTCCTTCTCCCACTCCCTCGTCTCCCTCCCCCCACTCCTTCGTCTCCCTCCCCCCACTCCTTCTCCCACTCCCTCGTCTCCCTTCTCCCACTCCCTCGTCTCCCTCCCCCCACTCCTTTGTCTCCCTCCCCCCCACTCCTTCTCCCACTCCCTCGTCTCCCTCCCCCCACTCCTTCTCCCACTCCCTCGTCTCCCTCCCCCCACTCCTTCTCCCACTCCCTCGTCTCCCTCCCCCTCCCACTCCTTCTCCCACTCCCTCGTCTCCCTCCCCCTCCCACTCCCTCGTCTCCCTCCCCCCACTCCTTTGTCTCCCTCCCACCCACTCCTTCTCTCCTTCCCACCGTCTCCCTCCCACTCCCTCGTCTCCCTCCCTCCCGTCTCCCTCCCTCGTCTCCCTCCCTCCCGTCTCCCTCCCTCGTCTCCCTCCCTCCCGTCTCCCTCCCACTCCCTCCCTCGTCTCCCTCCCACTCCCTCCCACTCCGTCTCCCTCCCACTCCCCCCAACATCTCCCTCCCCCCTCGCACATCTCCCCCCCTCGCACATCTCCCTCCCTCCCCCCCACATCTCCCTCCCTCCCCCCACATCTCCCTCGTCTCCCTCCCCCCCACATCTCCCTCCCTCCCCCCATCTCCCTCCCCCCTCGCACATCTCCCTCCCTCCCACCCACATCTCCCTCCCCCCCCCACATCTCCCTCCCCCCCACATCTCCCTCCCCCCTCGCACATCTCCCTCCCTCCCACCCACATCTCCCCCCTCGCACATCTCCCTCCCCCTCCCCCCCACATCTCCCTCATCTCCCTCTCCCCCCACATCTCCCTCCCCCCTCGCCCCTCCCTCCCCCCTCGCACATCTCCCTCCCTCCCCCCCACATCTCCCTCGTCTCCCTCCCCCCCACATCTCCCTCCCACCCACATCTCCCTCCCCCCTCGCACATCTCCCTCCCCCCTCGCACATCTCCCTCCCCCCCTCGCACATCTCCCTCCCCCCCACATCTCCCTCGTCTCCCTCCCTCCCACCCACATCTCCCTCGTCTCCCCCCCCCACATCTCCCTCCCCCCTCGCACATCTCCCTCCCCCCCACATCTCCCTCGCACATCTCCCACGTCTCCCTCCCTCCCCCCACATCTCCCTCCCCCCTCGCACATCTCCCTCCCCCCCACATCTCCCTCCCCCCTCGCACATCTCCCTCCCCCCTCCACATCTCCCTCCCTCCCCCCCACATCTCCCTCGTCTCCCTCCCCCCCAAATCTCCCTCCCTCCCACCCACATCTCCCTCCCCCCTCGCACATCTCCCTCCCTCCCACCCACATCTCCCTCCCCCCTCGCACATCTCCCTCCCTCCCCCCCACATCTCCCTCGTCTCCCTCCCCCCCACATCTCCCTCCCTCCCACCCACATCTCCATCGTCTCCCCCCCCCCGCACATCTCCCTCCCCCCTCGCACATCTCCCTCCCCCCCACATCTCCCTCGCACATCTCCCACGTCTCCCTCCCCCCTCGCACATCTCCCTCCCCCCCACATCTCCCTCCCCCCTCGCACATCTCCCCCCCTCGCACATCTCCCTCCCCTCCCCCCCCCCTCGCACATCTCCCTCCCCCCTCGCACATCTCCCCCCCTCGCACATCTCCCTCCCCCCTCCCTCCCCTCCCTCCCACCCATCTCCCTCGCACATCTCCCACATCTCCCTCCCCCCTCGCACATCTCCCTCCCCCCTCGCACATCTCCCTCCCATCTCCCACCCCCTCCCTCCCCCCACATCTCCCTCCCCCCTCGCACATCTCCCTCCCCCCTCGCACATCTCCCTCCCATCTCCCTCCCACCCGCACATCTCCCTCCCCCCTCGCACATCTCCCTCCCTCCCACCCACATCTCCCTCCCCCCTCGCACATCTCCCTCCCCCCTCGCACGTCTCCCCCCCTCGCACGTCTCCCCCCCTCGCACATCTCCCCCCCTCCCCTCCCCCCCCCCATCTCCCTCGCACATCTCCCCCCCCCCCCCCCCCCCACATCTCCCACATCTCCCTCGCACATCTCCCTCCCCCCTCGCACATCTCCCTCCCATCCCCCACATCTCCCTCCCCCCTCGCACATCTCCCTCGTCTCCCTCCCCCCCACATCTCCCTCGCACATCTCCCACGTCTCCCTCCCTCCGCCCCACATCTCTCTCCCCCCTCGCACATTTCCCCCCCCCCCACATCTCCCTCCCTCCCCCCTCCATCTCCCTCGTCTCCCTCCCCCCTCGCACATCTCCCTCGTCTCCCTCCCCCCCACATCTCCCTCCCCCCAACATCTCCCTCCCTCCAACATCTCCCTCGTCTCCCTCCACCCCACATCTCCCTCGTCTCCGTCCCACTCCCTCCCCCCATCAAAAGACCTGACCGCTAAATGGCAGGAGGAATATGATAAGAGAAACAAACAGAACTAGGCAGAAAGAATCATTTGAAGTTTATTTTCTCTCCTACTTTTTAGAATGTGCCGTTCGGAGAACTGGGCAATTCGACAAACACTCAAAATGTTTAAACTACTCTGGTCCTGGCAGTGAAGTGACAATGTCTCTCGTTCTTTCTTTCATGGCCTTGTCCCAAAGGAACAATAAGGCCACTCTCTTTGTCCAGCAGCTCCAGGGCCTGTTGTGGTCCAGTCAGCAGGCTTTAATGGAGCTACAATAACACTTTCAGTGAGGCTCAGGTCCTCGCCTCCTCACCAGGCAGGCAGAGGGCTGGACCAGCTTTATTCAGCGCTATGAGAATTAAGTTTAATCCCCTGAACCTCACTTCTGACTCTGGTGGTGACACACTGAGCACTCCATTGTCTTCAGCCCCTCCCTGCCACCTCAGCATCTCCATTTAGATCAATGGAGGACCTGGCCCAGGCCCGCACCCCTCAGGCCCGCACCCCTCTCTGTGGGACTGACTGCTCTTTTCTTCCTGGGGAGCTCATAGGGACCCCACAGCTCCCAGGTTTGAGGATTAGGGAATGGGGATACTGACTAGTGACCTCTGTCCTCTTTAAGGGGGTTCTAAAAAAGGTTTAGGACTTGTTTTTGTTCATTGGTGGATTCTTGGCTGGCTCGATAGATTTCACACAGGATGCTTACTGATTTTTTTAAATTCACATTTCAAAGTTGTTTCATCCTCTCAGCTTCAGGGCCAATGTGGGCTTCAATACACAAGTGACGTTACCAAAGAAGAATTTATACTATTCTTAAAATGTTTTTCAGTGATTGCATCTTTTGTTCATCCAACCTTTATTCTTTATCTTCAATGACAGTGTTTTCCACTGGCTATAAGCATGGTAATCAGCTGACCTTAAAAGAGCCATCCATCTTGACCTGTCGTGTCAGGCCAATGAGCCAATCACAGGCCTGCCTGGTGACCTTTGTCCTATGTGGGGTCAAGGGTCACAATAGGAGTGCAGCTTAAGGCAAACAGAGTCAGGGACAAGGCCAAGAGCTGCACCACTTTGATCATCTCAAGTAGATCTCAATGAACACTGCCTCGTCCTGTATCTTTCATACCTTCAGTAACCATCTTCCATACTATATATGCTAATCAAATGTGCTTCCCTGGTCTAACTCTATACAAAACAAAAAAAGTGAAGGCCCAGCTGCTCATTTGAGAAATAGTCGAGGAGAATGAATTGCTCAGATGATGAACATTGCATGATACTGTACGTGTAAAAGGTCTTGTGGCTTTTTTCTGTGTGTTCACGACTGGTGTTATGGAGTGTTTATGAAGGTTTTACGGAGACTACAGTGAAGTGTCACTTTCCCAGCTCTGCAGGACGTATTTGGGTGCTACTCCAGAGCTTCATGAAACGCTGTAAGCACATGAACAAGCCTCTTTCCTCCAACGCTTGGGACCACCACAAACTATTTTCCAGACATGATGTTTAATGTTCTGTGGAATCCAAAGTTTAAAGCATTTTGCTTTCAACAGGAGCCAGACCCTTCAGAGCGTTTTCTCTTCTGGGCTTGGAGGATGGAGGATTGTATGGCCCCAGTGTGTTTTAAAGTTGTTAAAGCCCCTTCACAGAAAGTGATTTATTCCTAGAGCAGCATAAGACAGGAACACAGTGTGACTATGCTGCATTACAGCATCCCAGCAAGCTACATCAGTACTGGACAGGCTGCCCGCTCCGTCTACTAGGGTTGTTTGATTTGGCCTTTGAATCAAAATGGCCGACCCACGTCAATGAGACACATTAATATGGATTTGAAAAAGGGAAAATAAAGGAAAACCCAGATTTGCGTATTTACAAATAATAATATTTAAGAAATAACATTGGTTATATTGAGAGTTTAAGTGAGCCAAGGAACCACTGACTGCTGGGGTGAAGAGCAAATCATAGACTGACTGAAGTTTGGCAAGTTATGGCATGAGGTTGCCATGGGGGCCCGCCAGCCTTACCCAGGCACTGTGTTCACAGACAGACTGTGTGTGTGTGCATAAGTGCGTGTGTAATTGCATGTGCGTGTGTGTTTGTTTGTGTGTGTGACCGTGTGGTTGTGAGCGCATTCAGTGTATGAGTGCATGTGTAACTACCATGTGTGTTTACGTGTGTAAGTGTAGGTTTGTGGAAAGTCCTACAAGGTCGTGGGCCAGCCAACCAGCCAGCCAGCCAGCCAAGGCGCAGGGCTCGGTGGAGGCAAGCCGGAGGCCTCGGGAGCAGTGTTACTAGTTACAGGCACTCCTTCAAAACCCAGGAAAAATCTCATTATGAGAGTGAAGCGTTGGGTTGGGAGCCTCCCGCTGCTCTCTGCTCTGCTCTCCCAGGCAGTGCTGGCACTGGAGAACACCTTCAGGTCTGACATTTAGACTGGAGCAAGACAGGCCCACGATGCCGAGCAGGGAGGGAAACAACACATGGAAGGCCATTTAGGGAACGTGAGGAAAACAACAGAGTGAGGAAGAAAAACAGAGCGAGGAAGACGAGAGAGGGGAGAACGAGGGAATGGTTGGTAGCCATATCGTTCTGGTTGTCTGTCAGTTCGGCCTGCTTGGTCCTTTTGACAGAGACACACAGAGGATCACAGCCCATAGGCCTCACCCAAAACCAAGAGGAAATGTAACCTTTATTTAATTAGGCAAGTCAGTTAAGAACAAATTCTTATTTACAATGATGGCCTACACCAGCCAAACCCAGACGACGCTGGGCAAATTGTGAGCCGCCCTATGGGACTCTAAATCACAGCCGGTTGTGATACAGCCTGGATATGAACCAGGGTGTCTGTAGTGACACCTCTAGCACTGGGATGCAGTGCCTTAGACTGCTGCACCATTTGGGAGGCCAGGTTTTAAAAAAGGAAAGGGGTTTTAAGTGTAAAAATTGTCCGGGTGATATCGGTCTACAGAAACTAAGCTCCTCTCAGAGTCAAGACAGGGTTATGAATAACCTAAAGAAAAACACACCATTGCTAACATCTGAAATATATAAATTAAATTCATAAATGAAAGAAATCAACTAAAAATGCTTGTTTTTAAAGCCAAGACATTGCCGAACTAAAACAACAAAACGTATATTAGTTTTAGGGCTGCACATGAGCTTAAGGTGTAGTGTTACAGAAGCAGGACCTGGAGAGGAAATGCCCCTCCCCTCTCCGCCCCCAACAGAGTAAGCTGATACACTCTGGAGGCTGGTTCAAAGGTTTGGGTCTGGTGCTGTGACTATATCCTTGAGAAGGGGGATCTGGATCAGAGTTAAAAAGTGCAGTGACCCTTTTAATTGTGTGGTACTGTTTGGAAAAACAGAAGGCATCAGACACCAGACAGCAGCTTCGAACTAGGTTGAAAACTGAGTCAAATGGGGTTGAACTACATGGACTTGTCCTATAATAAATGCAAATGTGTGTTTTCTGCTGCCATAATGAACACGGCCCAATGTGAACCGCTCCTCCTCCTCACTTGTCTCTACCCGACATTTAACAGTCAGTCAGACTGGGCGGCAAGTACCGACAAAACACAACGTTTTGAAATGGTTCCAAGATAGAAAGTGTTGTTGTGAGGTAGTGAACGGAGCACTGCCTCTAAGCATGGCTTCGAAAAGGATCGGTTTGCACACCTGAAATTAAGAACTCAGATAATCATATACCGTAGCGAACCTGGCAGGAGACAAAGACACATCTACCAGGGAGGAGAAAGCAGACAGCCAATTATTGTGCAACACATCTGTTAGAACAACAGCCATCTCTGTGTGCATGTGTGTTGAGTAAACATAATGTAGGTGTCTGCATGTAGAACTATGAGCCAGAACCAGAGAGGCCTGTTCTGTTGTTGTTCAACTGTGAAGAGCCTATCCTCTCGGGCCAAAACATCTGATGATACTTGAGGTATTTCTTGGGTTCCCTCCAACATCATAGATCTTTATTATGCATAACTGCATAAAATCAGAGGAGAGGCCGTTTGACATGCCAAGAAAAGAGACATATCTGTTTTCTTTTACAATGCTATTTGATGCACAACTGAACGTTTTTGCTGATATCAAAGCATGTCAAGGCAATCCGAGGTTTGATCTTGAGGTCCTTTTCAACTTGTGAGCCAAGTTCAGTCTGATCAGATAAAACCCTCTTCAAGGAAATAAAGAATGTTTCCTTGAAATCTAACTGGACCATTACAACTCACTGACTGAACACCAGGTCGCCCGTTTGAAACACTATGCCAGATGGTCGGAGGATGACGATGGCTAATTGGACACTTCTGAAGGAGCAGAGTGGACCAGGCACCTTCATTGCAGTCGGCGAGGTTACGGTGCAGACTCTGCAGCCCCATGCCGACACTGCTTACTCACAGCACACCCACTTGTCTTCCCTTCCTGCCTGTGACCCAGGAAGGAAATTATTGCCACAGGCTGGGGATTCGTCAGCAGTCAGTCAGCCAGTCAGGTTGGAGGAATCTGCCTTATGGTATGCAGTGAGCAGCACCAGGGCTCGGTGATGGCTACGCTGGGCTGGATAGGAGAGGTGGAGGGGCCTGGAAGGATGCATGCCAGCAGGCTTACCATCTTATCTCTAGTTAACTGGACAGGTCACACAGACAGCTCGCTCCTCTCTCAACACGGGGAAGGGGGAAAAAGTTATGTGATTGGAGGAGCTGTGGTGTCCAACCTCATGGATTCATGCTGGTATGTTTAGTGACATTTGGTGTGTCTGTGCAGACCAACTGAATAACATAGCCGAATGTGATGCCTTTGGATCCCAGATTTCACTCATGGGCCTGGAGAGAGAAAATTGCGTGCGTGTGTGCATGAGCGTTGGCGTGCCTGCTTACATGTGTGCCCGTCTACATGAATCCAGCTCTGTTGACAGCCCCCCAGAAGATTCCTCCCCTAATGACTGGCTCTGGCTTTTATAGTCTGATTGTACACAACCTGCCCATCATTCATTTTCACCAAGTCAGATTAACATTGCTGGTCACATTACCTCATCCACATCAAAGGCTTCCCCCTAAAAGGCTCAGTAGAATATTAGTGGAGATTTACAGCCCTCATTTCTGTACTTCAGAAACATGCTGATTTGAGCTAATCTCCCTCCTTCCCTCTTTGTGGTTCATGTGTGAAGTTAGCCAACGCTTTAATAACCCATTTACAAAACCTTTACACCTGCAAAGATAATCTTTTACAGCTCTGCTAGCTTGCTAACCCCTTCAGCAACACACACCACTGTAACCTGCCTGTTTCTCAAGGCATAAAGCAAGGTATTTATTAGGGCTTTGAAAAATATGTAACCACAGCAATTAGCTTTTATCAGGCTGTTTATCAAACAAGTGTCTCACAGAGAGGAGAAAATGGCTGCTTGATCAAGGGTCTTTAAAGCTCATGTTATTCTGCAGTTGGTTCCCCCCAGCCCAGCAGCAGAGAAGGTGTTCATGGAGATACAGTAGATAGACCATATGAACTCCAGGTGGACTGCTCTCTCGCTCTCAATTCAATGGGCTTTATTGGCATGGGAAACATATGTTTACATTGCCAAAGCATGTGAAATAGATGAACAGTAAACATTACACAAATGTTTCAAAGGATCAGAGACAATTCAAATGTCATACGTACAGTATTGTAACGATGTGCAAATAGTACAAAAGGGAAAATAAATAAACATAAATATGGGTTGTATTTACAATGGTGTTTGTTCTTCACTCTCTCGAACACATTCTCCGCCAGCCAGCCCAGCCATGATGAACCCTCTGGGAGAAAGCCTCCATTCCCAGGGGGAGCCGGGATTGGAAAGGAATGGAGACTGCTTGTCACTTGGCCTTGATTTACAGGTGGCCCAGTCTGCCAAGAGTAGCGAATCACTATGTTATGGCCCTTGTCTTTGAATGCAGAGTGAAGTGGAGTACATTTCTTAAGAATGGAAGAGATGAGGGGAGAGGAGCAGTATAGGCAGCAGAGACAGTGTTACACCTCATCTCTGTTTGAAGGTCGTTTGGGGGCTAAAACTGCAATCACATACCTCTCATCTCCACACAGGAAATGATGGAGCTCTTTGGAACCATCTAGCTATACTGCCAAGCAGCAGCAGAGAGTGAGAGCTGTATGCGTTCTAGAGGGCTTGACACAGTGTGTCTAGGAAGTCTGGGTAATTAGTTGAAGTATCATGAGTTGGTTTAGGAGGCGGTGCTGTAGGGGTATGTGTGGGTTCAGACGCCGGTTCAGAATGTGGGAGGGGGTCTACAGCCCTCAAGGGAAGTAGAAAGTGACAGGCACTTCAGCCTCTCACCACAGACAGAGCACTGGGGAGATATCCAGCTAAACACACCTCTGTTCTCTACCTTGTCAGGAAATGACATCTGGGCCTACATCTGCTCTGACTGCCCTTCTTTCAATGTCCCAAGCCATTATCTAAAGGGACCATTCACAGCCACTTCCAGATAGCGGTGTCTAGTTTTTAAACCTAGGACAAAGGTGGAATGAGGTTTAGGTGAACACTTTAAGGTTGACATGAGAAGGAACCCAGAGACCTGGAAGACAGAGTCACCACACCTTAGACCACACAGACTTTATTAGAGCCTATATGAGGACTTTTTCAGCCCAGTCCAGACAGACACCCTCCCAAGTCCACGTCATATGTAACTCTCTCATGTTGAGCTTTAAACTTTACACAAACATTATTTCTAATTACAGACACCCTCCCAAGTCCACGTCATATGTAACTACGTAAAAACCCATCTCTCACATGTTGAACTTTAAAAACTTTACACAAACATTATTTCTAATTACAGACAACTTCTCAACTTAGCAAATAAACACAGGGGCAGAAATAAGCACTTCCAACTCCAGAGAGCACTCTGGTGCCAGTGGCAGGTTTAAGGGGTTTCTATTCATAGCTCTAACCAGAACTAGTGGTCAGGGTTAGCTGTCAGTCATGATAATGAACTTTGGTGGAGCATGTTGTTCACGCTCGTGCTTGACTGAATCCCCTGCAAGCACACAGTGACAAACCAATCAGGAAACGGGCACTCAAACAGGAAGGAACAAAACAAATCTCTGAGCACCCCACTCACAGAATCCAGAACTGTCATTGAACCTCTCACTTTTGTTGGTTTCAAAGATCTTGGGAAATGTGTAGCATTAGCAGTGGCTTCATAATCTCAAGTGAAAGTATCACACCGACGGCATACAAGCGGATTGGCTTTGAAGCATCAAATATGAATCGGCACCGTCAGTTTGTTCCACTTCTACTCCCTTCAGGCAACCCCTGTATTTCACTCACAGATTTCAAAATCTGTGAGGTTCCACTGGTACTGCAGCAGAAAGTTAAAGCAGAACCGTTTCACATAGATAGCTCATTCAGAAGGAGGAGGTGAACAACACACTGCATTTGAAACAGTATTTCCATCAACCCCAGGTGTACCTCAGAGAGGGATACAACTTAAGCTAGGCCCATCGCAGTCCAATGTCTGGGAACACCTAAGCTAGACCCACCACAGTCCAATGTCTGGGAACACCTAAGCTAGACCCACCACAGTCCAATGTCTGGGAACACTTAAGCTAGGCCCACCACAGTCCAATGGCTGGGTACACTTAAGCTAGAAGAACAAAAGCTTCTGGAGCAGAAATGACCCATAGATGTTACAGTGTTTAGTAATTACAGTTGTGCTATTAGAGTTGAAATGGGGTAGCAGAGGCAAGACAGTGAGGCATGTGTTAACATCTGCCTGGTGGGGAGGCCTACAGCGCAGGCCCCTGGATGTTCCTACACACTCATCCCTGTCCCTTGAGCACTGTCATTAGCCCACAAGAGATTCCCCCAGCTGCCCTCATCATCCACACAGATACACCACATGCATACACAAACCAACAAAAACAAATCTGGGCAATATAATCAGAGACCATGGATGAAGAACCAACCAGCCACGCACCCCCACAAACCAGTAGCCACAGTTAAACGCTTGACAGCCTGTGGCCACTTTACATTGTTCCATTGAGAGTTCACACAGACCAACTCCATCTCTGGTTAAGCACTCTTCCGGTTGAGGTTCCTCTGCCTGTGTTGAGCATGAGTAATGGTTTTAAGGTTAACAGCCAGGTCAAATGGGCCTTCAGGGACTCCTCCCTGGTCGTCCTGACCCGGTGACAGGCTGTGATGTGGGGTAAAGTCCTCACCTCTTTGGGCCTCACTCAGGCACCTGTGGAGCATAAACACACCGGAGAGCATCAGGGAGCAGGGCCTTCCTTTACAGCTGGGTCCCCCTGCTCCTGTCCTGTGTTTGGGTTTCTCTCAACCAAAAACATCCCCCTAACAGACAATCCAGGCCACCTCTAACCCATGCCAGCTCCCTCCAGCCCAGACCGAAAACATCCCCTAACAGACAATCCAGGCCACCTCTAACCCATGCCAGCTCCCTCCAGCCCAGACCGAAAACATCCCCTAACAGACAATCCAGGCCCAAATACACACCCTGGGTCCCAGGCGCCATGGGAAGGGCCCAGGCGTCATCGGAAGGGCCCAGGCGCCATGGGAAGGGCCTACCCCCCACGCTGGCTGTCAGGAGGAGGCCACAATGGTCTCAGAGCTGTTTAATGTTTATCTATGCCCCACTTCCTCTGTTCCATCTCAGTCTGTCACTCAAGTGACCACAGGATTCTAGTGGTCATCCTGTGTCTGAAGCAGAGAGTAACGACTCCAAGAGTTGTAGACTGGAGACCATCATTGGTGTCATCCTACTAATGAAAACATGCAAATGTAGAAGTAGACTAAATTGGTATTTGGCTGTTACTACTCCTAAATCAACAAGTAAATTAATATTTTGAGAGAGTGTGTGCTTGACTGTGTGTCTGTGTGTGTATGCGCCTGTCTATGTGTGTGCCTGACTGACTGTGTGTTTGCAGTTTTATTCAGATGATGATCTTGTCCTATTTATAAGAGCTGTATACATGCAGCAACTTTGACTGCTCAGTCAAATTATTCAGTGCTTACTACATGGGCCGGAGCGCAACCCACTGGGGGACCACAAACAAACGAGATAATTATTCAGGGTTTAAACGCTTAAACGCCCACTTCAGCAGAGCCTTTTAAGTGTGTGATTAAAACGGGCACTGAGCTTCACATGGAATGCTCAGCAGAACCCAACGCCACTACAGGAGTTTCTTTCCCGCTCAATCTCCCCCTCTCCTTCTCTCCCACTCAGTCTATACATGGTCCTGCCTCACACGCGCCATCTTTACCAAGTCTTCCTGTCCCATATAACATCCATTACTACCAACACTCTCTGTGACCATCCCTTTTCAATCAGCAAGTGTAAAACAAAAATGGGGATATAGCTTACAGATAGATAGATATATATATATGTAGGATCTGAATTTGATCACTCTTTTACAAAGCAGGAAATGCAAACTTGTAGTGTATTTGAGTTTTTAAAATGCTTCTAAAAAGTTTGTCAATTCCATTTTGAAATTTCAGACTTGATTATTCCTAATGAAAAATGTATCAACTCCTTAAAAAAATTATATTCCACATTTCATTTTGCTGCATGATTATTTTCCTGCTGTAGGAAACTGGCTCAAATTAAGATCCTACATCTACATTTGCTTTCTAGATCTGTTCTGTGTCTGACGCATCCACACATCAAAAGGATAAAGAGAAGAGAGCATCTCAGCATGATGATGTCAGCATGATTAGCTCTATATTTAGATGGTTAATCTGCTAATTAGGCCTTTCACTGATACTTAATATGCACACACATCAATTTGAAAAGCCATCTCAAAACCGGAAACTATAAACTCTGTCACAAACCAAAAGGCAAAGAGAAAAAAGCACTAATATCTATCAGTGGTCCATAGTGTTAAAATTACACCAAAAAAAGTATCTCTATTGGCATACTGAACATACAAACAACTCCTACTGAAAGCCAAGCATCATAAGAGAACAGAGAGGAGAAGATAAACACTTACAATTGATCCTGGGATATTTGTAGCTCCACAGTGAGCAGATATTTGGAGAAACTAAGCCCAAATGTCAGCTGCTAATACCTGGGGATTCAGAGCACATTCCAGGGACTGCTTTGATCTCCTGAGTGCATCCGGACAGCCCATCCCAGACACACGCGCATCCTCATACACGTCTCATGCCGTCCCCCCTGCACACCCCCATAACTCACATGCTCAATCACTATTTTTACACATATAAAAAATCAGATCAAAACATCACACAGACATGGAACCCAACAATAAACTGAGACAAAGGAACAATATTGTGAAGATACTCAACCTAAAATGAATGGCGAACCATGTGAGATGTATCATAACACACAACAGAAAGTTGTAAACAACAGGGCCAACAGTTCTAATGTCTGTGTATCGTGTATTATTATTATTTCTACCTCATTTAGCATATGATTATCATCTCCTCCTTTCACCAAAACCATTTCTGGCAGTCCCATTCACAACACCCAATGAGGGTTATCTACTTCACATTGTCACATAGGGTGAAATTCCTCCAGCTATATAATCTGTGACACACGATCGGGGAAGTGACATTAATGACACCTGCATCTCCTCTCCCTCCCAGTCCCCCAGATACGTAAACGACAACCCAAGACTTCCTCTTCCCTCTTCTATTCTCATTGGAATAACACAGAGCCAGGTGCATGTACCCCTACTCCCTAGCCCTCTCCCCAAAGGCAAACACTTTCTTTTCATAGACCACAACTCCAAACTTCTCCCAGCCTTTCCAAAGGCCAACACCAGGGGGGTGTGGAGAAGTACGGCCTGGTGGGAGAGGGCCATATGACACACTGTCACTCACAGCACGCAGGGAGACAGCTGGTGGGAACAGCACGGGCATGGGGCGAGGACAGAAAGCGAGAAGAGAGGACAGAAAGCGAGAGAGAGGACAGAAAGCGAGAGAGAGGACAGAAAGCGAGAGAGAGGACAGAAAGCGAGAGAGAGAGGACAGAAAGCGAGAGAGAGAGGACAGAAAGCGAGAGAGAGAGGACAGAAAGCGAGAAAGGAAGAGAGGAGTCTGCATTTGAAAGGTGCATTCAGCGCTGAGACAAGGACCCTGTGCTTTTGTGAAGACAATAAAAAACCACTACAGGAGAAGTAAGAAAAGAAGCCCAGAACTGCCATGTCTTTTATCAGACTCAGAGGCTGAGGGTAGCACATTTAAAAGCTTTACTTCAAAAATCAGAGCGCTGGCGCCCAGTGAGAAACACGGGGATGTGGGCAGAAGTTATACTCTTGAGATTCATTTCGGAGTGCTGTTAGTTGTCAGATGTACCTTAAGATATTTTGTCCCAGTTTTGTATGGGTTTAGAACCTAAACTTTAGATGGAAGGTTTTGAAAATGTGCTTTGGAATTGTCAGCCCAGAGAAGGGGTTTGGCGACTCCAGCAGTAGCATCACTGGGGGCTTCCTTTTACTACACAGAGGGTTAGGTCTCACAGAGGGGGCCTCTATATATCCACCTCCCTGGCCCACTTCAAATGCAGTCTAATTTCATCAGCAACAACCAGGCAAGGCCACAGGGTAAACACAAGAAACAGATGGAGCCTGAGAGGGAAAATAGGAAAGGAGAGAGTGAGATGGGGGAGGGGGCTTTAGGGAGGAGGAAAGTTACTTGGCAAGGGTGTGGGGGAAAAAGCCTTAACAAATCATCAAATGAATTCTTTGCAATTTGCTTTCAGCACATTGCAAATTCCCTAGACAGACCGCTGGCTTAGGGTACAACTCATAACACTGCCTGAAGAGGACAGGAGAAGACCGGGTAGGGCAGGAGACCTTCAACACCCGGGCTAAGAGACTTGTTAAGACCCAACAAACCAGACCAGACAGGCATTGGAACTGCCAAATCATAAACTGTTGACTTCTCTACTTCTTAATCATCTAAATTACAAAACGTTACAGGAGATATAAAAACAGCATAGTAAAAAAACAAACTGTGCTTAGAGTCAGAATTAAAGCTGGAATCCTTAGTGGTGAAACTGACATATCTGTTTGGGATAACACAACAACAAAGAAGTTACTGCAAAGAACAAACAGTTTTTCCCCCCTCAGACATTATTGCACACGCGATAGAACTGCAGATTAAGTACTGCAATTTTTTCCCCCAAACTGCTCATTTCATTTGGATGCTGCTCACCTCCGTTTGTCAACAAAACAAAAACAATAACAAAGGTGCTGGGGCAAACAGTGGCGCTGTTTCCCCTAATGTGGATTCTATCTTTAAAGGGCCATAGTCTGGAGAGAAAATGTACCCAGCTCACCTGTTGTGGACCTCACATGACAATACCAGCTGTCCTTACTGCTCAGTTCCACATAAAATAACTGTTAACTTACATTGTGATTTCAAATAATACATATGAACGAGTTAAAATCATCTATATGCACTAAATCTACATGCAAGAAAAGTTCTCTTGACTCTGGAGTCTCTCCTCTTCCAATCTCTCCCCCTACCACATAACAACTCAATGCATATATACCTTAACCAATGATAACAGCCGTGCTAATATAATCAGCTCTACAAAACAAACATGTTCCATATATGGGCATTTCATTTTAATGGAGGTAGGCTATGGCAGTAATCCCCTCTCTCCTTTCAAGAATATGATAGTTTAGTTTGGGAGGTTTCAGATCAAATGGATTCCAGTCTCAGACTCCCCGCTGCTGCCACCATCTGACCCACATTCTCCGGGACCCCAGTTCAGCCGGGAGGCAAAAAGAACACGGCCTATAAAGTATATGTATCCTATAAAACATGGGCTGCTTTTAAAAGGCTAAGAGGGTTGTTTGCATTGTATTCTCACCTAGCTAAGGTTTTAGCCCCTTTTCATTTGACAATACTATGGGGTTAGGGTATTTACTACGACTTATGGAAAGTAGTAACTTCCACAAACTTCCTGTCAAGTTATGTAATGCTAATGCTTCATGATAAGGTTAAGTTATAGATAATTTATAAAGACATATGCTAGTAAATATCTCACTATTTAAAAAAATATCATGTAATTTCAAGCATTGTCATACTTAGCCGTTTTAATTATTATTATTTTTTATCTACAATGCCAAATGGTCCCTAAATAAACAACATATGAACTGCCATGTCAAAGCAAGCAAACAAAATATTCAAAACTTTACAATGAAATATTCAGGTTCGAAAGAGTACTTTGTTGAAGGGAAAAAAACAAAGGGAAAAGCATCCAAATAAATATTGATGTCAGGAACACATTTAGTCTTATTCTATTAATTTTCCCACAGCGCTGTGAAAGCCATTAGGCACATAGAATTAAATAATTTATAAAACAGAAAACTCTGCGAGCCCATCCTGGCCAAATATCACTTCACACCATCTGGGGAATGAAAAAGAGCTCCACAAAACAATCCCACCCTTTCACATGTATCCCACAATGCCCTCTGGTGAGTCTGCTGAACTGAAGAGGGCCCATGGATACCCTAACTGTGCCCAGAGGGCTGCTACACTACACGGAACAGAACACCGAACCCCTTCCTACCCCGATGATGATGTCATAAGGAGGGTCCGATTACAATATGAAGATGTTTATTAGAGGCCTGACAGCATGTCAGGCTTAGTGGCTTTGACACCATGTGCATGCAACAAGCAGACCTGAGGCTGACCCCATCACGGCACTCAGTGCTACACTTGATCACTCGCACGTCAATACAAACTGGACATAAGTAAAAAAAATCTCAGCCCGCTGCTTTTCTCATCAACCTCCCTGGGCTAACAGAGCCTCTCACCTTCACAACAACTGTGTACTTTAGACACAGGTTGGACTTTGATCAAGATATTTTGCCAGCGTGATGATTGTCACTCCCTGAAGGAGTCCTTGACTTGGCTCCTCCCCAGCATATCCCTGTGTCTTCCTCATACCAGAGACATTTAAATGAAATGAACCAGACTGGTCTGGTATGCGCTGCTATCGGTCACTTCCTTATGATGATGACAAGATAATGATAAATCATAAGAAGCCATGCAAAACGAGGCATATGCAATCACATAAAAGATTCAGTTTAGATACATTGCTTTGTGTGCATTGCCAAAGCTTCAAAGTGCTGAGGTAATACATGCTTGGGATAATCCAACCAGAGAAACAACAGCAAACGGTTAGAACACCTCTCATTCAGTTAACACAAGGCTTTTCATGCACACAAGCATGAGCAGCTCACTAGAAATGCAATGTCCATGAAATAGTGTGACATGATTCTCATTGAATGCAACTGCAGCACGAAATGTAGCATGTAAACATCCTAATGGTGGTATGTCTGTGGTCACAACATGATGGCCACTTTGCTGGACAGAGTGTATTAGCTTCCCTCTGTTCCAGTGGGCTGAGTGAGCTCAGTAGCTGAGAAGTGGAAAAGTCCTAGTGGATTTTTTGATGAGCTCTCAATCCTCAAAAATGCTGCCTTTGAAAAGTGAGCATCCCTAACCAGAGGCTTACACCCGGCTCCTCTGAAGCTTTTCCAAAAAAGGATTTCTCCTCTCGACAACAACACAGGTTACGTGCCAAATGGCACCCTATTCCCTATATAGTGCACTACTTTTGACCAGAGGGCTCTGGTTAAAAGTAGTGCACTATATAGGATATCGGGTGCCATTTGGGATACAACCACTGTGTGTTTACCGGGATGACAAATCTGAAACAGACATGACCTCCACCACCTCTATCCTAGCCTTACAATGCAGCCCTGTCACCGGTCTGTCAGACTGCAATGCTTTCAACTCAGCCGTGATCTATTACCTAGAGTATAAACTTTAGCAGCATCTGTTCTTGGTGGTGTGACATTTGTTCCCATGCACCAAAAGTGTCTGATGATAAGACAGTTACCAACGCAAGCAGTGTGTAGCAAGTCAGGGCTCCTTTTGTAAAAAGTTGTACCAGAATATGCTGTTTTGTACTGTATGTTGAAACAAACATGGCTGAAAGACTGAAAGGTGCTGTGGGAAAGATATTTGTTAATAGAGAGAGGTTTAAACACAATTCTACAAAGTTTTCCCTCTTAAATATTTGGTCTATCATGTATATGGGGCCAAGTGTGTACTGTCAACAGCCATGTCATTGTGTTAACATGTCACACTTTTATTCTCCAGAATCACAAAACACACAACATCCTTACAAACTGTTTGCAATGGAATGAAATAAACACACTGATAAGAACGTCACACGTAAAGAAGAGGAAGAAGTTTGTGCAAACTGAATTTTGAATAGCAGCTTTTATCTGCCACACCTGCATGAGACTTCTAATGTGCCACTGCATTCAATCATTTCCATGTTTCTGGATGAGAGAGTCAAGAATGTCTATCTATGTTGTCTAGCCAACAATGCAAATAAGGATTATCTAAACAAACAAAACCATACATATGCAAACTATCCGTGTGATGTCAGCTTTATATTATCAACCATTTACCATTTTTTAATTGAGATTATTAGTCTAGCCTATAACTTTCCCTCAACTAGCCTATAACTAAACACACTGCTACTTTCTTTTTACAACATTTCTGGTTCTCTTTTCAACTTCTGCATGATGCACAGAAAAAATAGAAATAAGAAACTTTTATTGAGAATGTCATTGAATAGGTCTATGTCAAAAGCAGAATTGAGAAAAATTAAGCAGGCAACATCTGAAGATTTGGTTGGCTATTTATCAGGTATTATCGTTCCATTGGTGTATTGCAATAAGGTGACTGAGAATCTACCATTGTATTTTTTTTTTATGAACTTAATTCGAAACAACCGATAAACTCAGTTAAACTTTAGACTAGTAAAAATAAATGCAGCCTTGGCTAAGCCTCGAAAGGGAAGCTAAGAAAGTTAGGACCGTCCAGGCTTCATTGTATCAACATCAAACTGAGATTAACAATCTTGTTTTTGAAATCATAATAATTTATTTAAACATTTATTTTTTATAAACTTACCCGAGTAGACAAGCCGCACTTATTCGTGTGGTGACAGTCCTGTTGCTCAAGCCGCGAACCCGTGCAATAGTATTTCTGTTTCACGAGCCAATCGTCAATTCCTTTCCTTGCCAAACAGGCATTAACTACAAAACTGTCGCCTGAAATCAACATAAAAAGGTGCGTTATTGCAATGTAAACAACATGTTACGGTTAGGTTACAATGTAACATATTTCTTCAGCATTGTGCTTTTTTCATAAATTTTCTTGACTTCGTCTGATGTTGTCAACGAGTCGGTCATTATTGGTGCATGGATAAATGGGATGATAGACTGGACATACTTTTAACAATGTATATTTTCAACAAATATAATAAAATATAGACAACAAATGTATAGCCTGTCCTAAGTGTAGGCCTATGGGCTACTCACCCTCCGGACTTTCCCTCGGTTTACAAATCGCAGCTTTTCGGGACAATTGTCGAGAGAAACAGAGAACATAAAGATAGGCATTACTCAAAAGTATTACCGCAAGATAGGCATTCACACAATTCAGCATTTTTCGGTAAAACATATCTTACCATGTTTCGAGTGAAGTTTACCCATTTCTCTGCATTGAGTTGGGATTGAAAAACATCAAATGTATTTATAATCCAGAAATCAGCGAAATCCAGACGATACAAAAAGCGTCCGTAAAGAAAGCAGCAGGCTGCACTCTGCACATCCTACGGCAACAGCGCCACACCAGCCTTTGATCCGAAGAAAGCTCCCTCCTTCGTCTCGCTTCCAAGCGTAAAGGAGGCGGTTACCAAAACCCGCACTTCAACCGCTGAATGAACATGATTGACACCTCGCCCAAGATTAGTCGACTTGCAGGCAGGCTCTCTTCTGTTTTATTGGACGAAGGCGGCACATGAGTGCCAGCCGAGATTCTTTCGGAGTTTCCACATATAAAAAGAGCAGCAATGCAGCAGCCCCCGTCACCACTACCACCATTCCCAGCCAGCCAAGTAGGCGCAGTGGTCGAAGAGCAGCGCAATAGCGCTTTAAAGGATATTTCGCAGGACGATACAAAAGAATGAATAAAAACAGTTATTTGATTGATAGACACGCAAACATAATATTTTATGAATCATACAAACGGTTGGATTAATTGCTACCTATAATAACTTGTTTACAATTTTTTCATAGTTCACACTGTGGGAGAGAGTCCTGAATAAACACAAACTAATGTTTATAGAATACAACTTATAATATTTATGGCACTTATAGAACACTTTGTGATCCCAGTTTTAAAACTAAAATAAACACAAGACAAACTCATTTGGGGCATACATTTGATAAACCATAAATGCCCTTCGGACATTTTACAACATACTATATGAGCCTCAAAAAGAAAGGAGGACCAAGGCACTCTTCATATAATTAATTAAAATGCCTTTATTAGTATGGCATGTTCAATAGAAACAACGTTTTGTTTTAAACGACGCGTTTCGGCTGCATGGCCTTCGTCAGGGAGTACAAAAAAACACAAAAAAATACTATATGAGCCTGTTGACAGCACAGTTTTGAGACACATCACATTTTTTAATGTATATAATACTAGCTACATTTAAAATCTCATGAAGTCCCATACAACTTTGAAATTTGTTCAAGGTCTTACAAAAAAAAGACAATTATTGCTTTAACAAAAAAAGTGCACAATTTCACAGGATGGGTCCCACGTGGCCCAAGTGTAATGGCCCTTAATTATCCCGGGCCTCTATAACAGTCAAGGCTATGTTTAAGTTTACAGGCCTGGTCAGCCTCCTGCAGCAGTTTAGATCTACCAAGCCATTGTAACGGATGTGAAACGGCTAGCTTAGTTAGCGTGGGCGCTAAATAGCGTTTCAATCAGTGACGTCACTTGCTCTGAGACCTTGAAGTAGTAGTTCCCCTTGCTCTGCAAGGGCCGTGGCGCGATGGGTAACGATGCTTCGAGGGTGACTGTTGATGTGTGCAGAAGGTCCCTGGTTTGCGCCCGGGTATGGGCGAGGGGACGGTCTAAACTTATACTGTTACACCATGCAACCACCTGCACCACCAACCCACATGCCTGGACAGTGTGCGAATTACGGGAGGCAGGGGGGGCTCAGACCTCCGAATGAGACATGAGCTCCCCTTAATGCAACAAAAGTCTAACTCTGGAGCCAGTGGGTTTGGCGACGAGTATGAAGCGAGGGCCAGCCAACGAGAGCTTACAGGTCGGAGTGGTGGGTAGTATATGGGGCTTTGGTGACAAAACGGATGACAATATCATATACTGTATCCAATTTGTTGAGTGTTGGAGGCTATTTTGTAAATCACATCGCCGAAATCGAGGATCCTTAGGATATTCAGTTTTACAAGGGTAAGTTTGGCAGCATGAGTGAAGGATGCCTTGTTGCGAAATAGAAAGCCAATTCTAGATTTTGTATTGGAGATGCTTAATGTGAGTCTGGAAGGAGAGTTTACAGTCTAACCAGACACCTAGGTATTTGTAGTTGTCCATATATTCTAAGTCAGAGCCGTCCAGAGTAGTGATGCTGGACGGGCGAGCAGGTGCGGGCAGTGATCGGTTGAAGAGCATGCATTTAGTTGCATTTAAGAGCAGTTGGAGGCCACAGAAGGAGAGTTGTATGCCATTGAAGCTTGTCTGGAGGTTTCTTAACACAGTGTCCAAAGAAGGGCCAGAAGTATACAGAATGGTGTCGTCTGCGTAGAGGTGGATCAGAGAATCACCAGCAGCAAGAGCGACATCATAGATGTATACAGAGAAGAGAGTCTGCCCGGGAATTGAACCCTGCGGCACCCCCATAGAGACTGCCAGAGGTCCGGACAACAGGCCCTCCGATTTGACACTCTGAACTCTATCTGAGAAGAGGTTGGTGAACCAGGCGAGGCAGTCATTTGAGAAACCAAGGCTGATGAGTCTGCCGATAAGAATGTAGTGATTGACAGAATCGGAAGCCAGAATCGAAATGGTCGGTAATCTGTTTGTTAACTTGGCTTTCGAAGACCTTATAAAGGCAGGAGAATAAGAGCACCTCCTCCCAGCTGCCCACTGCACTGAGGATTGGAAACATTGTCACCACCGATAAATCTACGATAATTGATCATTTCAATAAGCATTTTTCTACGGCTGGCCATGCTTTCCAACTGGCTACCCCTACCCCGGCCAACATCTCAGTACCCCCTGCAGCAACTTGCCCAACTCAGCTCACTGGTCTGAGCAACTAGCAACACCCACCCATAGCACGCACTCCAGCAGGTATATTTCACTGGTCATCCCCAAAGCCAACACTTCCTTTGGCCGCCTTTCCTTACAGTTCTCTGCTGCCAAAGACTGGAACAAGTTGCAAAAAATCACTGAAGCTGTAGTCTTATATCTCCCACTCTAACTTTAAGCATCAGCTGTCAGAGCAGCTTACCGATCACTGTACCTGTACACAGCCAGTCTGTAAATAGCACACCCAACTACCTCATCCCCATATTGTTTTATATCCTCTTGCTCTTTTGCACCCCACTATCTCTACTTGCACATCTTCATCTACACATCTATCACTCCAGTGTTAATGCTAAATTGCAATTATTTATCCTCTATGGCCTATTTATTGCCTTACCTCCCTACTCTTCTACATTGCACATGCTGTACATAGATTTTTGTATTGTGTAATTGACTGTACATTTGTTTATGTGTAACTCCTTGTTATTGTTTTTGTTGCACTGCTTTGCTTTATCTTGGCCAGGTCGCAGTTGTAAATGAAAACTTATTCTCAACTGGCCTACCTGGTCAAATAAAGGTGAAATAAAAAAATTAAAAAATACATTAACCGAATATGCACATTTTGAAGTAATTTGTTTAACAATCAGATGAAAACCTCATGACTGGTTTTTGTTCATGCCACATTAAAAGATAATACATGTTTACTGTTAAAATACATGTATTTTCTATTAGGCCCATTACATTTTTAGTGCACGGCACAATAGGAAGTCCCTTGAAAAAAAAAAAGACCGCCAAATGTCACAATATAATTCTCACTCTGTGCCTGGGTGTGCAGCTCCACGGTCTGCTCTCTGCTAGTCCTTCCCTGGGGCTCAAGACTCCAGGCCTGGCTTGCACTCTGCTGATCCTACCCTGAATTCTTTACATTTATTTAACTAGGCAAGTCAGTTAAGAACAAAATATTATTTACAATGATAGCCTATCGGGGAACAGTGGGTTATTGCCTTGTTCAGAGGCAGAATTACAGATTTTTTTTTCAACTCGGCGATTTGATCCAGCATCCATTTGGTTACTGGCCCAACGATCTAACCACTAGCCTACCTCCCGCCCCAAAGGCTCCAGGCAATGCTCCATTAGCAGTGTCTGCCTCTGACAGACCCTGGGCCCTGCTAAAGCGGATAAAATCACTGGCACCGGGGCCTCCACCGAAATCTTAACTGCTGGCAGTAGCAGCAAAACCACTCCAGTCCAAAACCACTCCTGTCGACTACCTGCCTGCCTGCCTCTTAGACATGGTTCAGCAAGACCGAAGAGTGTAGTTTCTAAGTCAGCCAGACCGGAGTCTGTAGATCTGGCTGGATAAGAGTTGGTAGAGTGAGTTATGACACTGTGGAGTACATGTTAGAGGAAGGGGGCCTTCTGTCTCTCCTTCACTGGAAACCTGTGGTCTCTCTTGCTCTGTGGTCTCTATCTCGCTTTCTCTCTCTGTCTGTCTCTCACTCTGTCTCTCTTTTTGTCTCTCTCTTTCTCTCTCTGTCTGTCTCTCTGTCTGTCTCTCTTTTTGTCTCTACCCCTCCCCCTCTAACTGTATTCAGCTGAAGTCGAGCCTGAAGACACTCGTGGGAGCAGGTCCATGTGGGAGGTCTGGTCTCAGAGTGTGTGGTGTGGTGGCGGTATGGTACTCTGAGCACTATACCAGCTACCTGCACAGGAAGTCTGCTAAAGTAGTGCACTAAGAGAAACATTACTGTGGTTTCATTTAAGTTCAAGCAAGTGGGATGTTTTTTGAAGGGGAGGTCATGCTCAATAATCTAATCTCCTCCCACTTTTCTGGGGGATTTTCGCTTCTTGGAGGATTCAAATGTACATACAGTGGAAGCAGCAAACTTGTCCTTGACACCATCCAAGTGCATTTCCACTGAACAGAGGTTTTCTGCATCCTGAGTCTATCATCACATTGTACCAGAGGAATTAGGCCTCTCTCTTTGAACTCCTCTGCCAAAGACACGCAGATGAGCTTGTTATTATAGCCGCTAGGCTCGCTTGTGTTCGCTGGGAACCAAGGCCTGTCCCTATGACACACTTCCTGTTCTTTGAAGAGGCCAACGGAGAGATGGCTTTGCGTCCCTATTTCCGAGTCTGGCGCTTTGATGCCTGGGAGAGGAGGTGGAGGGGGTTTCAAGCCAGAATTCCATCGCACGGATGGATCTGAATCAAACTCCAACCACTCACACCCATTGATTTTGTTATTGTGCACTGGGCTACTTTCAGCTCCATTACCCATCATCCCGCTATGGAATGGACCAAAAATATATTTCAAAAGGGGTCATCTTCTTATTCATGTGTCTCTAATAACATACTTGATACATCATGTACAGAGCAGTGCAGTATTATCTGTCTGGCTTGGACTTCAGAGAGTAAACAAGATAACAACAGTCACATAGAGGTGAAAGGAAGGTGCTCTTTGAGGTATAAGTACACAGCGGAAGAGGAGTGTAGACTGAGGTCTTAAGATGGACACCTGCCTGGCTGTCAACCTATTTACTGACCACCTTGGTGGCCAAGCCCGGTTGATTCCACCCTGTCCTCTCCCTGGCAACAGGAATCATAGGGAACATAATAGGGGACACTCCCTGGATTCGGGGGGGGGGGGGGGGATCTAATGCTTTGTCTGTGTTTATGTCCTTGTAACAATGTTAGGGAGGCTGCCTGGGCTGCACACTGGATGCCGCTACAGTGAGGAGGGGGGGTGCGGAGGGAGCATATAGAGAAAGGGCCTAGGGTCTAGCTGAGCAGCTGCTGGGCGCTTAGAGGACAAACATGTGACTGTTGCCATTTTGTAGCGGGACAAAAGGAGGGGGATGTTGTAAAGGGCAGAAGACAATCGTGATTGAAGTACAGTGTTGGTTCCTGGAGCGGTGGTGACTCAGCTGATTGTGGTGAGCTCAGCGTGTGATGTGTCAGGCGAGGGGTCTTCAGGAAGGGAGCTCTGGCCTGTCGTGTGTATGCCATTCCATATGGAGAATAGAGAACGCTGCCTATAGTCATCCAGTGCTGAATTAATCTACAAAAAATGTATGGACTCAGTGTACTGTAACCTGGCCCCCAGTGTCCGGTCTGGAGCGTGAAGTCACGAGCTCTGCTGGTAGCAACCCAGTGGTGCCAAAAGCCCTGGTCTGCCCTAGAAATGTAAATTACGATTGCCAGAACAGCAAAACATTTTTTTATATGGCAGTTTTGGGTTATAAAATGTGTTTATTATGATCAAGTTCGGTCCCCACTGTGAATTCTTTTTAAGTTTGCTACAAATCAAGATATTTCATTAAGTAGTTATCCATTCTGACAGAGACCAATCACAGACCGGCAGGCTACGAGGAGGCTCACGCCCTCTTGCACGGTCTTTGCAGACCTGGTGTGGTGTGCTACAGTATCCAGATGAGATCGTGGAGTTAACGAGCCTGTCAAGTGGAGATGGAGGAGCTGATCAATGGCTATGGGGCTGACAGAGGATGGACATGGAGGATTGGCTCACACTATGTTTGAAATATCAATTTAATATGCAGTTATAATTGTGTTAGATTAAAGTGACTGAGGATCATATAATGCATCGTCAAGTATTATATACAAAGTCCCACTATGGCTGACCAAACATAGTAATACGCATACCTAATTAAATGTGTATTCCATATGTTTAAGTTGATCTAAACTGATAAACCTATCATCTTTTCAAGTCATTTGTGTTTTTAGACATGTACTGTTGTCACGCCCTGACCGTAGATTGCTTTGTATATTTCTATTTTTTGGGGGCCAGGGTGTGATTTGGGTGGGCATTCTATGTTTGTATGTCTAGGTTTTTGTATTTCTATGTTTCGGCCGGGTATGGTTCTCAATCAGGGACAGCTGTCTATCATTGTCTCTGATTGGGAATCATACTTAGGTAGCCGGTTTTCCACTTTTAGGTGTGGGTAGTTGTATTTCTGTTTAGTGTTTGTTTCACCTTGCATGACTCTTTTGGGTTTTCCTTTTGTTATTTTTGTATTCAGTGTTCAGTTCCTTATAATAAAGATGAACACGTATCCCGCTGCATTTTGGTCTGACGATTCCTCTTCTTCCGATGAAAGCCGTTACAACTGTATACTGTATATGTTTGATTGAACTCTTCAAGGAGAGTTTTTAGGGTGTGTGAAGTGACCAGCTGCAGACCATATATCCAACTCTGACACTTTTATGCTTAAATGCAGTTTTCGCGATATCAATAAAGACTTAATGAAAGTAGAAGGCAAAATTAAAACTGAAGGTGCTGCTGAACTGGAATATATGCATACCTTACAAATAAAGAATAATCCGGCCTTATTTCTTTTAAGAGACTTATCTTAATTATCTGCTGATCTAGTACTTTGTTATTGGCTTGTAGTGTAAAAGAGGGGAAACTCTGGTGTCCCACTTAAATATTCCTTTTTATCTAATGAAGGTGGCATGTAAAAACACTCTTAATAGGGCCTTAAGCCCACTAAGCTTTTTTCTGCTAAATGTGTCTACAGTATAGAAGACAGTAATGGAGTAAATTATTTGTAGTGTGTAATAACGAAGTTAACGTACACTGTCTGCCACAGACTTTCAGTCACAGTTCCAGATGGTTGTATTAATTTTTCCTCTCTGACACAAAATCTTGTCCCAAATTTAGCTCTACTATAATCAATACCTCTTCTTTTTCACAATTTGCTCCACCCGGCACTGACTCTGGTTCCTTTTTGAAGCGGTGGGGATGTAGACCCATCCAGAACGAGGACACAATTAGTGTATTCAGCCGAAAACAGTGGGGATCCTCCTTTGATGTGGGGATCAAATGAAGGAGCTGTGTGTTTTTGTCCAAAATGACAGGCTTGCCAGGTTTACTAATGGGTAGCTAATAGAAAGAGAGGTTTATGATGCTCATTAATTACATGGCCTGTCATGTGCAGGAAAGGGAGAAAAGTGGATAGGAAAAGAAAGGGAGTGGGACGCAATGGAGGAAGGGGAAGGGGATGAAGACACAGAGCGAGTGGGGAGGAGGTGAGGAAAGAGGCTGGGTGTACTAATTTGTGAAAGAGAAAATTGGGAATGGGAGATGAGTGTAGAAAGAGTGAGAGGAAAATTGGGGACAGAGGGAGAGAAACAGACAGAACAGGCGGGATGGTCTGTAATGGTCTTGGAGTGAAAGAGTGCTGGGGCAAAATCTGAGAAAGAGAGAGAATCAGAAAGTAAGAGAGAGAGGAACAGAGAGAGAGTAGAAGAAGAAAGCTGAATGGAGAAATAATGGGAGAGAAGTAAAAAGGGAGGAGATAAAATAATCCTTTCCTGAGATAAGAGAAGCCACCAAGACAGGAGCTTCAAAGAGCAGAGAGCCACTCTCGTGGGAGCGCGCCGTAAACCTTTCCACATCTTCAGAGGGAAATTCAGTCCCTGATCCAAACACGCCCTGGTTCTCAGCACCCACGACTCTGCAGGCGTCCGAGGCTCGGCACCTCCTGGGGTGGCTCGCACACTTCCAAAGCAACACTTCCCTTTGAACTGCCTTGGCCCCACGTTGAGCAGCAATGGTGATCTGCACACAAGGTGCAAATGTGAATGGTTAATGAGAAGCACTAAAAAAACATCAGAGCAGCGCTCTGCCACACCTACTAGTCAGGGGGAGAAAAATACAGAAATATCTCTCATATCACCTCGAACCAGCACCAATTCACCTCACACAAACCCTGTCTCTATAGACGTTGATTTGTCATCTCAAACTGTGGCATTAACAATACCCCTTGTCCTACTAACGGAAACCTATTCTATCCGTGAGAATACTTGATGATACTTCATGGTAATAGCATGTCATTTATTATTATTTTATTTTAAGCCTTCCCTAAACCATAGCCCTAACCTTAACCACTCTGAATTAATACCTAAACTGTTAACCTTTTGAGTTGTTTTTGTTTTAACCCTGTAACCATGTGGAATTAACCCTGTAACCAAGCAAAATGAATGCGTAAAATATAGAAGTTCGTCCGTAATAAGGATTCATATTTTCCCGGAAATCTACCAAGTTTCAATACAGTGAGTAATTCATAATTATGCAGAGAGTCCTGGCAAATACTACAAAAATAGGAATTGTCCATTTAAAGGGTTTACAACCAAGATATGGTCACTATGCCTGGGTTCTCCCCAAATGAGAGGGGCGCTTCTCGGCTTGGTTGCGCCACTATGTAAAGATTTCAGAGCAAATTAAACTGATATTTAGTAATGATAGGCTATCTTTGATCGCCAATTACATTGTTGTGAATTGCAAAACAGGCTGTTCATAAGTTCTGAGCGTTATTTTCTTCATTTAATTCAGAGCATTTCAGCAGTAGGCTATCTCGACACAGAGAGGACCCCGAGTATATCATTGTAGAATCATACAAGCTTTGTAACAGCAGTCAAACAAAAGTCAAATGACCAAAGTTGCTAAACTTGCTAGATAACCTCCTTCCACAAATGACGTAATATCTTTTATATTTGGCAAAATCGGGTTGATGATTATACAGACAGAGGATCAGCTCATGAATAATGGGGTGAAGAGTGGAAATAGTTTAAATATCAAGGTATCTTAATGGGGACCAACTCCATTTAAAAAATATCCATATCTACTTTCATACCGTTTGTTGATCACACAAACGCTCTCATATGGACGGCAAGTACGAGATGTTATACTAGGGGTATTTTGACATGCATAGTTGACATGTTTTGATAATACAACCTATGGATTACAGAATAGTTATGAATTTTCATGCGAGACAGAAGTTAGGATTTGGGTTCAGTGGGATTGGGACTGGAAAGGAAAATAGCCTCGGAGGCTCTAGGACAGGAGAAGATATCATTTCCCCTTATGTCTCTGGATTGTCAACAGACTTCATGTCTGTGACAGATATGCGTATGTAGTGAATTGTGCATAGGCCTATCTCATTTGTGACTGTCTGAAGAGTCACAATTACAGCTCAAAGAGGCACACATTATTTTATAGGCTATACTGTAGGGGTTTCCTGTAGGGTTTATTAACTATTCTCGGGTTGCGTGTGCAGTCCGACAGTGTCAATTATGCATTTTGCTTTGAATTTATGTGGATTTTGTGTGAAGTAAATATGCTAGGCTAAAGGCTTCCATGCTACAACCTGTTTGGACAATGTGATATTTTCACCAAAATAAGCCTATTTTGTGGAATTGCATTAGGGAATAATTTTGTCATTTCCCTGGTCTTGCCATTTTATTTTTGGGGGAAATGTGAAGAGTGTTCCTGGGACAGTCCTGGGATCAAGGTTACCCATGTTAACCCCTAATTCATAATACGTTGAATTTCGAAGGGAAACTATGAGATCTTGTTGGCATTGTGAGCCTGTCAGTAGCAATGACTGGGCCTAGGCCATGGCTTCTCTCTCCTCCCTGCAGGGCTGGACATCAGCAGCGCTACTCACTCCACCATCCACCAGACTGGTTGGTTAATTTAGCTAAACTCTGAGTCTCCTACACATAGAGGCCCAGATGGCTATGGAATTAATTATCCCAGGCCCTGGAAATGAGCAGCCTGTGTTTTGAATAGTTTCATCAAGCTTTGAAAGTGCACTCTCTCTTTTTCTCTCTGTCTCTTTCTCTATCTCTCTTTCTCTGCTCAGGTTCAATCGCTAGAGGACCACGATCGGATTGTGGCGCAGTGTTATATCATCTTCAAGGTATTCGCCGTGAACTGCTATGCAGCCATGGCTGTAGCCCACACAGAAAAACAATGGGCGGCTAATACCTAAATATTTACTGCCGCTTATCCACAGCAAAGAGGGCTGTTTGGAATAACATGGCCCAGGGTTTGACAGGGTTTGGTGGGGTGGGCCCGCAGGCTGTGGTTGCAGAGAGACTTCCTCTCCACGGGCCCCTGAGCTTACAACCTTTCACACACAGACACACGGGAAGCCAGGAGAATGTTTTTATTTCTTACACGACGATGGTATGGAGAACAAGGAAAAAGGGACCATTGGAGGGAGATGTAAGTCTGATAGAACTATGTAGAGGGGGGAGAAGGGTGGAAGAGAGAGAGAGAGAGAGAGAGAGAGAGAGAGAGAGAGAGAGAGAGAGAGGCAAACAGGCTATTTGCACACTGCCCACAAAATGAGGTGGAAACTGAGCTGCACTTCCCAACCTCGTGCCAAATGTATGACCATATTAGAGACACATATTTCACTGAGATTACACAGACCCACAAAGAATTAGAAAACAAATCCAATATTGATAAACTCACATGTCTATTGGGTGAAATAACACAGTGTTCAATCACAGCAGCAGCATTTGTTACCTGTTGCCACAAGAAAAGGGCAACCAGTGAAGAACAGCACTAAATCTCCCAGACACCTCTAGGGCCTGAGCCTGCAGCAGAGGTGAAGGGAGGAGCCTGTCTTGACTGGGCTGGGTTGGGGGGAGAAGAGCCAAGGAAGATGGGTGGTGGTGCTGGATTCAATGTTGACTCCAGAGTGGTATACTTATCTGTCGGAAAGATATCAGTTTGTCTCTGTGAATGGTTTGTCCTCTGACAAATCAACTGTAAATTTCGGTGTTCCTCAAGGTTCCGTTTTAGGACCACTATTGTTTTCACTATATATTTTACCTCTTGGGGATGTCATTCGAAAACATAATGTTAACTTTCACTGCTATGCGGATGACACACAGCTGTACATTTCAATTAAACATGGTGAAGCCCCAAAATTGCCCTTGCTAGAAGAATGTGTTTCAGACATAAGGAAGTGGATGGCTGCAAACTTTCTACTTTTAAACTCGGACAAAACAGAGATGCTTGTTCTAGGTCCCAAGAAACAAAGAGATCTTCTGTTGAATCTGACAATTAATCTTAATGGTTGTACAGTCGTCTCAAATAAAACTGTGAAGGACCTCGGCGTTACTCTGGACCCTGATCTCTCTTTTGAAGAACATATCAAGACCATTTCAAGGACAGCTTTTTTCCATCTACGTAACATTGCAAAAATCAGAAACTTTCTGTCCAAAAATGATGCAGAAAAATTAATCCATGCTTTTGTCACTTCCAGGTTAGACTACTGCAATGCTCTACTTTCCGGCTACCCGGATAAAGCACTAAATAAACTTCAGTTAGTGCTAAATACGGCTGCTAGAATCCTGACTAGAACCAAAAAATTTGATCATATTACTCCAGTGCTAGCCTCTCTACACTGGCTTCCTGTCAAAGCAAGGGCTGATTTCAAGGTTTTACTGCTAACCTACAAAGCATTACATGGGCTTGCTCCTACCTATCTCTCTGATTTGGTCCTGCCGTACATACCTACACGTACGCTACGGTCACAAGACGCAGGCCTCCTAATTGTCCCTAGAATTTTTAAGCAAACAGCTGGAGGCAGGGCTTTCTCCTATAGAGCTCCATTTTTATGGAACGGTCTGCCTACCCATGTCAGAGACGCAAACTCGGTCTCAACCTTTAAGTCTCTACTGAAGACTCATCTCTTCAGTGGGTCATATGATTGAGTGTAGTCTGGCCCAGGAGTGGGAGGGTGAACGGAAAGGCTCTGGAGCAACGAACCGCCCTTGCTGTCTCTGCCTGGCCGGTTCCCCTCTTTCCACTGGGATTCTCTGCCTCTAACCCTATTACAGGGGCTGAGTCACTGGCTTTACTGGGGCTCTCTCATGCCGTCCCTGGAGGGGGTGCGTCACCTGAGTGGGTTGAGTCACTGATGTGGTCATCCTGTCTGGGTTGGCGCCCCCCCCCCCCCCCCCCCTTGGGTTGTGCCGTGGCGGAGGTCTTTGTGGGCTATACTCAGCCTTGTCTCAGGATGGTAAGTTGGTGGTTGAAGATATCCCTCTAGTGTTGTGGGGGCTGTGCTTTGGCAAAGTGGGTGGGGTTATATCCTTCCTGTTTGGCCCTGTCCGGGGGTGTCCTCGGATGGGGCCACAGTGTCTCCTGACCCCTCCTGTCTCAGCCTCCAGTATTTATGCTGCAGTAGTTTATGTGTCGGGGGGCTAGGGTCAGTTTGTTATATCTGGAGTACTTCTCCTGTCCTATTCGGTGTCCTGTGTGAATCTAAGTGTGCGTTCTCTAATTCTCTCCTTCTCTCTCTCGGAGGACCTGAGCCCTAGGACCATGCCCCAGGACTACCTGACATGATGACTCCTTGCTGTCCCCAGTCCACCTGGCTGTGCTGCTGCTCCAGTTTCAACTGACCTGAGCCATAGGACCATGCCCCAGGAATACCTGACATGATGACTCCTTGCTGTCCCCAGTCCACCTGACTGTGCTGCTGCTCCAGTTTCAACTATTCTGCCTTATTATAATTCGACCATGCTGGTCATTTATGAACATTTGAACATCTTGACCATGTTTTGTTATAATCTCCACCCGGCACAGCCAGAAGAGGACTGGCCACCCCACATAGCCTGGTTCCTCTCTAGGTTTCTTCCTAGGTTTTGGCCTTTCTAGGGAGTTTTTCCTAGCCACCGTGCTTCTACACCTGCATTGCTTGCTGTTTGGGGTTTTAGGCTGGGTTTCTGTACAGCACTTTGAGATATCAGCTGATGTACGAAGGGCTATATGAATAAATTTGATTTGATTTGATTTGATTTATACTACAAATCTAGATAGAGGAGTTAGCGAGCTAACTTTGGTCAACTCTAAGTTCAACTCGGGGTAATCGGTGACACAAAAGGGCCTTTTAGCAGAGTACATTTCTATTGCAACAAATACTTCAGAACTCACCTGCTTTGGGGCAGGCTAACTCAGGGCTAACTCCTCTTTTCATGAATGAAGTGTTTGAGCCATGAGTTGAGGAGAAATAAAATTAGATGCCCTCTCTCTCGCAAAGAGTGCGTCATCATCCCTTCATTCTCCGGACCATATTTGAGGAAGATAACTGATTAAATATTTGAATAATCATATGTTCTTAAGTGTGTTAAAAATAGTAATATTAAAAAAATAGACCACAAGACGGCACATTTAATATCCCATTTCACACCATAGCCTGGTGAATTTTCAGGTTGTGATTATAATAATAATTTGGTGGGTGCTTATATTTGTCCTATTTCCCACAAGTACAGTACAAGTGTGTATTCTGATGTATGTGTGAATTGGAAATGTTTCTTTGTACTCACAACTCCCCATGAGACACCCTCGGAGAGTGGGGTCATGGCCAAGGTCTGCCACCATTAAACGGTGACCCTGGAGCAGTGGTTCCCAAAATTTTTATAGTCCCGTACCCCTTCAAACATTCAACCTCCAGCTGCATACCCCCTCTAGAACCAGGGTCAGTGCACTCTCAAATCTTTTTTCCCATCATTGTAAGCCTGCCACAAACACACTATATGATACATTTATTAAACATAAGAATGAGTGTCTTTGTCACAACCAGGCTTGTGGGAAGTGACAAAGAGCTCTTATAGGACCAGGGCACAAATAATAATATAATAATAATCAATAATTTTGCTCTTTATTTCACCATCTTACAGGCCTCCCGAGTGGCGCAGTGGTCTAAGCCAATACATCTCAACGCAAGAGGCATCACTGCAGTACCTGGTTTGAATCCAGGCTGCATCACATCAGGCTGTGATTGGGTGTCCCATAGGGTGGAGCACAATTGGCCCAGTGTCGTCCGGGGTAGGTCGTCATTGTAAATAGGATTTTGTTCCTAACTGACTTGCCCAGTTAAATAAAGGTTACACACATATAAAACCTTATTTGTTCATTGAAAATTGTGAATAACTCACCACAGGTTAATGAGAAGGGTGTGCTTGAAAGGATACACATAACTCATAACACATAACTGGGTTGTATTGGAGATAGTCTCAGACTTAAATCCTTTTCTACACACAGTCTGTGCCTGTATTTAGATTTCATGCTAGTGAGGGCCGAGAATCCACTCTCACATAGGTACGTGATTGCAAAGGGCGTATTACTATATCACATTTGAGATTGTCTGTAAGCTTGAGTTCATTTGCACACAAAAAAATCATACAATGATGGAAAGACCTGTGTGTTGTCCTTGTTAATGCAGAGAGAGAAGAGCTTCAATTTCTTAGTCATAGCCTCAATTTTGTCACAGACATTGAATATAGTTGTGGAGAGTCCCTGTAATCCTAGATTCAGATCATTCAGGCCAGAAAAAACATCACCAGTTGTGTGAGAAACTCATCATCATGCAAGCGGTCAGACAAGTGAAAATGAATATTGTCTCTCAATTTAAAAAAAACTTGTCAATACTTTGCCCCTTGAAAACCAGCGCGCTTCTGTATGTTGTAAAGGCATTACACGGTCGCTGCACATATCATTGCACAGTGCAGAAAATACAGGAGAGTTCAGGGGCCTCGCTTTAACAAAGTTAACAATTTTCACTGTAGTGTCCAAGACGTGGATGCTGCAGTGTACCCAAGTGGCTTCGGGAGCAACTGCTTGCAAGCGTTACCACTCCACTAGCGTTACCACTCCACTATGTCTCCCTGTCATGGCTTTTGCGCCAACAGTACAGATACCAACATGAGCAGCAGCTACGTTTGGCTACATAAAGACTGTTAGTGGATTTCCGTAAGGTGAGTAATGGTTAATGTGATTGGATGTTAATTATTTGACTAGGCTATCTGTATTTTACATTGTGTTGTTATTTCACTGAACACTAGATGGTTTAATTTAAATTTTGGCAGTGAAACGAGGCAACTTAGGCAAGAAAAAAAACTCACCCAAATGTATAGCCGCGTTGGAAAATATAAATGGACTGTTTGAAAATGTGAAGAATTTTATATTTTACATTTATTTTTAAAAAGTGAATCAGGGCCTCCCGGGTGGCGCAGTGGTGAAGGGCGCTGTACTGCAGTGCCAGCTGTACCACCAGAGACTCTGGGTTCACGCCCACGCACTGTCGTGACCGGCCGCAACCGGGAGGTCCGTGGGGCGACTCACAATTGGCCTATTGTCGTCCGGGTTAGGGAGAGCTTGGCCGGTAGGGATATCCTTGACTCATCGCACACCAGCGACTCCTGTGGCGGGCCAGGCGCAGTGCGCGCTAACCAAGGTTGCCAGGTGCACAGTGTTTCCTCCGACACATTGGTGCGGCTGGCTTCCGGGTTGGATGTGCGCTGTGTTAAGAAGCAATTGGTTGGGTTGTGTATCGGAGGATGCATGACCTTCAACCTGCGTCTCTCCTGAGCCCGTGCAGGAGTTGTAGCAATGAGACAAGATAGTAGCTACTAAACAATTGGATACCATGAAATTGGGGAGAAAAAGGGGTAAAATAAAAAATGTGAATCATCTATTTATTTGGCGTACCCCCAAATAATAATGGCAATGGCATTGGGGGTATTAGGCTTGATGTGCCCTTGAGGAAACTCAAGGGCACATCAACATATTTTTCACCGTTTCTGCTCAGCATTCGAACAAGCAACTTTTCGGTCACTAGAATAACTTTTATTTTATTTTTATTTCGGCAAAAAAAATGATGTGGCACTAACTCTCCCATGGATTGATGTTTCAAAATTAAAATTAAGAGTTTGGGGTTTGACGAACCACGTGCTACATACATGGGCAGTTACAAGCCTAGCTCGAGCAGTAAGCAGTGTGTGCACAATTAATATCTACATTCGTAACATGGATAAAGCCCGAGCTGGAATGTGAAGCTAACTGAAGCAGCTATTGAAATAAAAAAAAGCCTGAGTACATCTAGCTAGATTCGTTTAATACCCCTCGGGACAATGTTCTAATACCCCTGGAACGTTGCAGCAGATAGAAATGCCATGAATAGAGCTAACACAATTCCTTATTCTATTCCTTATTCTATTCCTTATTCTACATGTCAGAGAGGCATGCTTGTTCTACATATTTCTGTCTGAATGTTCCACAACATTCTGCCTTCCTGAACATATCCACTACTTCACTACTTCATTTAAGTGGTCTTCAACCCACACCACACCTAAACAGTGTGTGTGTGTGTGTGTGTGTGTTACAACTATGATATGTGGTTGTCTCATCCAGCTATCTTAATGCACTAATGATGCCACTAATTGTAAGTCGCTCTGGATATGAGTGTCTGCTAAATTACTCAAATCTAAATAACTAGGTACTTTTTTTTGTACCTAGTTACAAAAAAGATTCTACAGAAGTATTATTTTTTTAGTTACAAAAGCTTGTCTTTCTCACTTGACTCTTAAACTAGAAATCTTTAACACCAATATTACATGAAAGTATTCAGACCCCTTGATTTTTCCACATTTTGTTACGTTAAAGCCATCTTCTAACATGTATTCTATTGTTTTTTCCCCTCATCAATCTACACACAATACCCAATAATGACAAAGCAAGCAAAAACTGTTTTCTAGACATTTTTGGAAATGTATTAAAATAAAAAACGGAAGTATCACTTTTACATACTGTAAGTATTCAGACCCTTTACTCAATACTTTGTTGAAGCACCTTTGGCAGAGATTACAGCCTCAGTCTTCTTGATTACAGATTACAGTCTTCTTGAGTATGACGCTAAAAGCTTATTTGGGAAGTTTCTCTCATTTGTCTCTGCAGATCCTATCAAGCTCTGTCAGGTTGGATGGGGAGTGTCACTGCACAGCTATTTTCAGGTCTCTCCAGAGATGTTCGATCGGGTTCAAATCCGGGCTCTGGCTGGGCCACTCAAAGACATTCAGAGACTTGTCCCGAAGCCACTCCTGCGTTGTCTTGGCTGAGTACTTAAGGTTTTTGTCATGTTGTTAGGGGAACCTTCGTCCCAGTCTGAGGTCCTAAGTGCTCTGGAGCAGGTTTTCATCAAGGATCTCTCTGTACTTTGCTCTGTTCATCTTTACCTCGATCCTGACTAGTCTCCCAGTCCATGCCACTGAAAAACATCCCAACAGCATGATGCTGCCACCACCATGCTTCACAATAGGGATGGTGCCAGGTTTCCTCCAGACGTGATGCTTGGAATTCAGGCCAAAAAGCCAGAATGCCAACACACCGCACTAACATAGCAGACCTATACTTTTTAAAATGGGTCTGGCTAAAGGCCTACTGCAGAAATATTCTATGCAGCAGAGCGGTTTGACATTGTTCTATTTTAGTTGTTTACTTAAACAGTTTTTTAAAACGTATAGTTTTGCCATACAAATGCTGCTGCTCACGCAGTACTGTCAGCAGAAATAGGCATGCCCCAAGCAGCATTGTAAAACAAGTACTTAAAATAATTTTCCCACAACAATAAAACATTTCTGGGTTGGCTCGTAGCCATCCCACCAGAATTCTGCCTGTGGTTACTGAGCTAGAGAAGCCGGAACAAGGACATTGTAGAAGAAAAACAATAAAATACATATTTATAGGCTGATTTCTACCCCCATAAAATGTTTAAATGACAGCATGTTACAATGAACAAATATTAAAACAGATTTAATTCCTTTTATAGCACTCTTTCTGACTCAAAGTGTACAGTATATGAGCCAGTTGAAATGCTTGAATGACTCTCTACAGTAATGAAGTAATGAAGACAAAGGCAGATGACTGTGGTCAAGACTCAATCCATCCATTATAAATCTTTATCTCCAAGCAGTCTCCTTTCACTACACAATGTAACCTACAAACTGCGTATACAGTATGTTCAATAATATGAATGGAACATACAGTTGAAGTTGAAAGTTTACGTACACCTCAGCCAAATACATTTAAACTCCGTTTTTCATAATTCCTGACATTTAATCCTAGTAAAAATTCCCTGTCTTAGGTCAGTTAGGATCACCACTTTATTTTAAGAATGTGAAATGTCAGAATAATAGTAGAGAGAATGATTTATTTCAGCTTTTATTTCTTTCATCACATTCCCAGTGGGTCAGACGTTTACATACACTCAATTAGAATTTGGTAGCATTGCCTTTAAATTGTTTAATTTGGGTCAAACGTTTTCCACAATCTTCCCACAATAAGTTGGCCTTCCACAAGCTTCCCACAATAAATTGGGTGAATTTTGGCCCATTCCTCCTGACAGAGCTGGTGTAACTGAGTCAGGTTTGTAGGCCTCCTTGCTCACACACACTTTTTCAGTTCTGCCCACACCTTTTCTATAGGATTGAGGTCAGGGCTTTGTGATGGACACTCCAATACCTTGACTTTGTTGTCCTTAATCCATTTTGCCACAACTTTGGAAGTATGCTTGGGGTCATTGTCCATTTGGAAGACCCATTTGCGACCAAGCTTTAACTTCCTGACTGATGTCTTGAGATCTTGCTTCAATATATCCACATAATTGTCCTCCTCATGATGACATCTATTTTGTGAAGTGCATCAGTCCCTCCTGCAGCAAAGCACCCCAACAACATGATGCTGCCACCCCCGTGCTTCACGGTTGGGATGGTGTTCTTCGGCTTGCAAGCCTCCCCCTTTTTCCTCCAAACATAACCATGGTCATTATGGCCAAACAGTTCTATTTTTGTTTCATCAGACCAGAGGACATTTCTCCAAAAAGTACGATCTTTGTCCCCATGTGCAATTGCAAACCGTAGTCTGGCTTTTTTATGGCGGTTGTGGAGCAGTGGCTTCTTCCTTGCTGATTGGCCTTTCAGGTTATGTCAATATAGGACTAGTTTTACTGTGGATATAGATACTTTTGTACCCGTTTCCTTCAGCATCTTCACAGGGTCCTTTGCTGTTGTTCTGGGATTGATTTGCACTTTTCGCACCAAAGTACGTTCATCTCTAGGAGACAGAACGTGTCTCCTTCCTGAGCGGTATGACGGCTCTGTGGTCCAATGGTGTTTATACTTGCGTACTATTGTTTGTACAGATGAACGTGGTACCTTCAGGCGTTTGGAAATTGCTCCCAAGGATGAACCAGAATTTTGTGGAGCTCTACAATTATTTTTCTGAAGTATTGGCTGATTTATTTTGATTTTCCCATGATGTCAAGCAAAGAGGCACTGAGTTTGAAGGTAGGCCTTGAAATACATCCACAGGTACACCTCCAATTGACTCAAATTATGTAATTTGGCCTATAAGAAACTTCTAAAGCCATGACATAATTTTCTGGAATTTCCCAAGCTGTTTAAAGGCACAGTCAACTTAGTGTATGTAAACTTCTGACCCACTGGAATTGTGATACAGGGAATTAGAAGTGAAATAATCTGTCTGTAAACAATTGTTGGAAAAATGACTTGTATCATGCACAAAGTAGATCCTAACCGACTTGCCAAAACTATGGTTTGTTAACAAGAAATGTGTGGAGAGGTTGAAAAACAAGTTTTAATGACTCCAACCTAAGTGTATGTAAACTTCCGACTTCAACTGTAAATTGGCTGAATTGATGCCTATCCTCTGAAGGGAAAAAGTCAATTGAGCATCTATTTCTCTAATGGCACTTGTGTTAATTAAACATAAGAGACACAAACAGAACTTAACCCATCAGATGCCCTTGACGAGGAAAACTAACTGTCATGTCACGGTTTAATACTGAACACCTAAAATGTGTCAATCTTTCATTTCCCCCCATTTGAACATTTGGATCACTGGGGTAGCCTAACTTGATCTGTCTTGCCTTGGACCCTGCGTTTGTTATTGTGATATGTGTGAGCACTGACCAGGGGCAGGTGTAAGGGTCTATGCTGCGTCTAGAACAGGGCAGGACTGGGACTTTGTCCTGTGCAGCCAGGAGGATATCTCTGCTTCCTCCTGGAGCCGATCAAACACTCTCCCCCAGTTCCTCCCTGTCCATTTCCCTCTCAGTTCTCCTCTGTCTCTGTTCCTGTCCGTCCCAGCCCTGTGGCCCTGCACTCCTGAAACGTTCCACAGATGTCTGCCACTCCACCTCCCTGAGTTGGCGTGCTCACTGCCTACTTTTCTTTCCACAATGCAGCGGTGCTGAGTTTACAACTACATACAAGGACATGTTGCTGGCTAGACCTGAACAATGAGCAGAAAACATCCCATAACACACATGCACACACACACACACACACACACACACACACACACACACACACAAGTACACACACACACAAGTACACACACAGGTAAACACACACACAATGGCACACAAGGTCAGTTAGCCTCTGGACCCCAAAATACCCTCGCTACCCATCATCAAAGACCTTAAGGCCTCCCCTGTCGGCCATACCCCTTACGAGACAGCAGGAACTTTATCTGCTGCAGGATATTGTTGACAAAGACAAGTCAAACTTTCAGACAGAAAGCAAACCGTTCAGAGCACACTGCCGCTGTATAGGGAAGGAAAAACACAGATCTAAGTCATTAAACAAACATTCAGACTATTTATGACTTTTACTCTTCACCTTTGTTCATATTGTTTAGTGTGTCCTCCAGGGAATCCAAATACCACCAGCTTAGCACTTCAGGCCCTCAACTGTTCAAGTCAAGCATCGAAGCTAGTAGTGTAGTTGTGAGCAGGACTGGCTACAATACTTGAGGGTTCAAATGTTAACCTATTCCCTACCTCCATCCCAGTTGATTAGATGGTAAAATGGCACCACTAACTCTGAACTGTTTACACGGTTACTTTTGGTAACCAAATTGTATTAGTCATATGTACGGATACGCATGGTATACAAGTATAATTCAGGAAGGCACAAATATTTACATGTATTGGGGAAGGGCAGTGTATAAACTGAGCAGTATAATAAGAGTCTGGTAGCAGCAGTTGTGATGTGTGTAGCATGAATGTATCTGTGTGTGTGTATCAGAGCAGGTGGTCAGTCCAGTTCAAGTGTTCAGCAGTCTGGTGGCTGGTAGATAGAAACTGTCTTTGAGCATGTTGATATCAGACCTCATGTTCCGATACCCCCCCCGATGGTAAGGTGTACTAGACTGTCTTCACCAGCCGCTGGTGGGCTTTGCGGTCATGGACGGAGCAATTCCCTTACCAAGACAAGTATCACTGCACTTTCCATTATTTGGAAGTGAATGTGATTTGACAATTATCATTATTGTAAAAAAACATCTATTTAGCTACACTTACCAAATATCAACCATTATGATGGAACTCAGGCTCCTCAGGATATTGTAGAGAGAGGATCCCTCTGAGTCCTAATGACAGAAGCGGGTGATCCAGTGATCCGTTACATGAGATGTTTTTTAAACACTGTGTGAACTGACCCCTGAAGCAGGGTCACTGCATGATGCCCTGATGTCCAGCGAGCATGGCCCCACACTGTTCCACCCTCTCTTCTCCTGTGAGACGGGCAGTTGGATCCACACAATAAGACAATTCATCTCCCTAATGAAGTTATGGGTAAAGCTGTGTGTGTGTGGGGGGGGGGCAGCCCTGGCCCCTGTCTCAGCTGTGCTGGGTCTCCTTTGTCCAGGCCTTAAATGAAGAAGGGGCTGAGGTTGGGGGTTTGGGTATGGACAATGAATGGGGGATGGGGGTCCAGTCTGTGAGGCCAATGATGTCATCTTACTCAGCGCCAGCTAGGCTTTTTGTTGTGCTCTGGGAAAATGTTGCACACTGCGGAGAGCAGAGCACACTGGTGGATATCAGTTGATTGGAATGGAACAATCCCATATGAAATGCTGCTGCCGAAGGGGAGATGGCGTCTGTTCTCTGCTCCAAGACAGTGAAGGGAGAGAGATGGGAAGTGAGAGTAGAAGTGGAGGAAAGAGAGAGGGAGAGAGAGACCCCAAAAAAATACTTGACACATTGGAAAGAACTAACAAAATATCAGAGCAAACTAGAATGCTATTTGGCCCAAAATAGAGAGTACACAGTGGCAGAATATCTGAGCACTGTGACTGACCCAAAATGAAGGAAAGCTTTAACTATGTACAGACAGTGAGCATAGCCTTGCTATTGAGAAAGGTGTCCGTAGGCAGACCTGTCTCTCAAGAGAAGACAGGCTATGTGCACACTGCCAAATGTATGACCATAATAGAGACACATATTTCCCTGAGATTGCACAGACCCACAAAGAATTAGAAAACAAATCCAATTTTGATAAACTCCCATATCTATTGGGTGAAATACTACAGTGTGACATCACAGCAGCAATATTTGTAACCTGTTGCCACGAGAAAAGGGAATCCAGTGAAGAAGAAACACCATTGTAAATAAAACCCATATTTATGTTTCTTTATTTACCCTGTTTTACTTGAACTATTTACACATTGTTATAACACTGTATATAGACATAATGATGTTTGACATGTGGCGGGCGGGAGATTAGGGGAGAGGTGGGAGGAGACTAAGAGGGAAGAGAAGGGGGGAAATGAAAGTGGCAGATATAGTTCTCTCTGGACTCTGCACAATCCTCAGTTAGCTTTTACCTGACATGGTAATATGACATTAATGGATTCACAATGTCAAGGACATTTCTAAAACCTCATGCTTATTGGACTCATTCCAGACATGGAGATCGCCCATCTCAAAAAACTGGAAATCTACAAGGATATTCTAAAGTAGATCTTAATGGAGTCCGCCTGGTTCTCTCTGACGCAGTGATGCTGTCCAGCTCCTCCCAGCTGAGGAGAGGCACGCCGGGTCAAGGCCGTACCAGGGGCCTCTAACCCTGCCAGTCTTCCCGGCATGTTGAGAGACATCTGGACAGCGTATGGGTCTCAACACCACCCTCCATGCTTTAACTCAACAGCCTTTACAATCACCTGTGAAAACACTGTGTGTGCCAGCTACTTACTTCACACTACAGTTACTTCACCCACTTAGTCTTATCAGAGTGAAGGCATCGCCATGCCTGTGGACCAGGATTATACAGGCAAGCTGTTGGATGGCCTCTTTACTAAAGCCCTGTTTCTAAGTAACTTGCTGTTACATTGACGTATTGTCATGCTGCATACTGTTGTGGAAAACTCTATCTAAAGACTAGTCAGAGACTCATTTATAATTATAATAGTGAATCTTTAATACACACAATCAGCTGCAAGGTAGATCCCTCTCTGATCGCAGTCAGGGAAGGAGCACAAAGAATAAACGGTTACATGTCCCTTATATAGTGGGAGGTAACAATACAATCATATTGTTACAGAACAGTTATGTTATACAAGCATCAGTTCCAGAACACAATGGCCTTGTGTTAGAGTGCAGACACACCAGGAGTCCATGACATGCATAACGTCACAGTTCAACACAGAGCAGAGTATACAGCTCACCCCAATTCTGCCACAACAATACTAAAGAAATGTAGCTTTACACCACCTACAGTGATTTGTGGGAAGCTCTGGTCTAAATAGATTCAACAATGGTTTTCAATCTCAACTCTGGTATTCCTTTTTCTTTGTACTGTAAACCAATTTGCTCTGTCTGTGCAAGAAGTGTTCATCTTAATGACAATGTCAAAATGTGTTTATATCCACCACATCATCACTAGCTGTTGGAAACTGTTGGTTTGATATCTGATATTCTTGACAGCCAGGTATTTACAGGCGTTTAATTTCATCTGTAGTATGTTTTATCTACCCTATCAACATTTATGCTTGATGTCCTGTATAAACTGAAAGAACCATGACCTCCCAATGTTAGTGGAGCTTAATCCATGATTAAGAATGTTCTCTGCCCTCAGTATAAATTTCCCCCTATCTGAAATCTGAGGAATGCTTTTTAAAACATTGCAGAGCTCCAAAAATAAAATGAGACGAAAGAATTCAGCCAAGACGAAGAATGTAATGTATACACTATAACGGACTCGGAAAACAAAATGGGGGGAGACAAAAATGCAAGAATGCCAGTGTCTTTTTTAATGGTTTTGTTTTGACCATTGTATTTTGATGGCTTCTCATGGTGTATTTCATTACACAGGACAACCAGAACTTCCCAGGTTTCAAGTACAGAACAAACAGACAGACAGGCCTGCCCTATGATTCTTACGCATCCTATTCCCAGTATAATGCACTACTTTTGATCCAAGCCCTATGGGCCCCCATCTAAAGTAGTGCATGACATATGGAATAGTGTGTCATTTGGAACACAGTCATGGAGACTGAGAGCAGAGATAACACATGTGAAGGGCATTAATCCCATGGTCTTACTGTACTGCTGCTCAATCCTGACCTGTCCTATTTCAGCTCATCCTACTTTCCCCATATCTAACCATAACTCCCTAACACCACTGCACGCTACAGACAATATTCTGTAATGCCTGGCTCGGTATATTGTAGATGCCGTATATTTGAGAGGCATTGAGAGTTGATAGAGGACCACATGAATTTCTCTCAGCCTGCCTGTCTGCCTGTCGGACTCAGACCTGAACCTGCTGGTGGGGCTCGTCGGCGGTTTGTTTTCTCTTGGTCTCAGGTTTTTCCTCCTGGTTTCATAACAGTTTGAAGTTGTTCCCGTTAAGGGGTCGAGGAGGTAGTCCTAGTGCAGGGTCATAATTGGAAGCAGACCCAATGGGCCCCAGCCCCAGCCCCAGCCAACGTGCCTCCCCTGTGATGTCAGTGTTGGCTCTGCCGTGGAAAGAGGATGGAGGGATGAAGGGGAGGATAGAGGGGCGTGGCGGGGGAAACGTGCGGTGAGACGGAATGTCTGAAAGGCTGCAGCAGGTCTCTAGTAGGCCACAGCCACAGCAGACGTAGCAGCACAACCTCCCCTCAGAGAGCTGTGGAAACGACAGCAAAAGGGGGAAACACACACACACACACTGACACACACACAAACACTATCACGTCAGATACCTACAGCGAGAAAATAAAAAAACGTCCCTCGTTCAGAACTCATAAAGGGGAACTGCAGATGTGTATCAAAGGTAATTACAGTGCAAGTCAATATTATGATTATACTGCTGCTCACAAGGTCATTGGGTCAGGCCTGCCTCATTCTCATGATAAAATATCCTCTCTTCCTGCTGATTCAGTTAAATAGAGGATGATTATACCAGGCTCTCTCTAATTTATGTTATATGTCAATGTGACAGCTAATTATCCATCGTTCTATTTATCTCATCAAAGCCAAGTCAGTTGTGTTTAGCCTTTGTGGAAGCCCTTTGAGCACTAAGTAATAACAAGGCTGCCTTTTGTGTTGTGTTTTGTTTTTGAGGTCTCTACGATTTAAAATGTAAATGCTCCTCATTAAGCGCTTTGCTCCATCCTGGTAAAACACAAACTGCTCTGTACCACCCCGCGCTGCCCTGACCCATTTCACTGCATGCAGGACATTTGCATGAAAGGACTGTGGAACTCGATGCCAAAATAAACATCAATTATAGCTGTCATCCACCACCAAAACAGCTGCAGCTTTGAACACCCCAGAGCAGCGGGCTTCAAACGCAGGCCGCCTTTAAAGGACTATTTCACATATACCAAAGGCCTGGCTGAAATTAGACCAGCATAGGTTAGAGCGAAAATCCCCCCTGCAAATGAACTCAGACACCATGGAAAATTCAACAAACTCCAACTGCAAATCCTTCCTTATAGCGACAGATCACCTTGTTTGTGATACGACAACTTGTACATTTCTTAAGAAACATAATTAACAAAGAAGGACATATGGCTAGCTAATGGTGTTTTAGTGTACATAACTGATGTGCTAACTGGTCTAGATTTCACACGTCAATGCAACTAGGAGCAGAAACTTCCCTCAAAGCAAATTAAAGGAAATATGTATTTTCTCTCTCAAGTTTTATCCCCCTAGAGAACAGAGTCTGAAGTTGAACCACTGGTCAATAGTGTTTTTGGGGTCTGATAGTAATCCATTATGGCTTCTTTCCTTTCCTAATTTGCTAAAGCAGTGCCCAAACAGTGCTCCCATCTGCCCTGTCTCGATACTGCTGCAGCCAGTTCAGAATTAGGCTGATACACTGTTCATATTTCACATTATGCATAAAGAAGGTGACCGAGGAGGGAATGGAATAAGTACAGGAGAGTTGTGTTTCTACAAGGACGTCATGAGAGAGAGCAGACAGAAAGAGGGAGGGAAGGAGAAAGTGTCAAGAAATTAGACTGTTGGTCACTGTACATAAATAGCAGGATCTAGTCAGATTTCATTTGACAACGTTATCCGGTATCTGATATGTCAAAAATTATGGTGGTTCAGTCCAATCAATTACAAAGGATCAATTACGAAGATGAGCTGTAAATATGTTCGCACAAAATAACACAGTCTATGGCTTATTGCATATGTCAACTGAGCTCAAAGTATCTTCTGTTCAAGGGTGCTCAGGATGTGATGCATCAACAGAAGAGTAAAACATCAGGGCCCTGAACTGACCACCATATCAGCACTCTGAGAGCAGGCAGCATACCTCTCTCAGTCTGGTCCTTCCTTTCACACATTAACACACACACACCATCAGTGGTGTTGAGTACATTCATATTCAAAAGACCAAAATAAACATTGGTTTTGTCGCTGTATTTCATTTGGAAAAGTCAAGCAGACTGGGCCCTGGAGTCTTTCTCCAAACACTGGAAGGTAAACACATTTCTTGCCTCGCTAGACACAAGGGAGATCACCAACTAAATTATCAAATTAACACTGTCAGTAGAAAGTGGAAGAAGAAGGGGGTGAAATACTCCATACTTTCTGCTTTGAAGCTGGTGTTCTTTGGGAGGGATCTTCTCTACAAAATGTTAATCTACCCTCCATATTGCAGATTAAAATCAAAATGTGACTGTTCTCAGATGGTCAAGGTAATTCTGGCCCACTTAGGCAGCTTTGATCCAAAACCTCTTTTCACAGATCCTCCACACAAGAGTTCAAACTGATTTTATCATTGCCGACCACAGCCCTCCCTCTCACTAAGATTCAGACTAGAAGCTAAGCTCTTCCAAGCTGCCAAAGCTGCTGACAGCCAGCAGAGTTAAAAGCACTTTCTAATACTGACGATCAGTGTGGATGACGAGCCGCTAATGGGTTGCACTCACACCTTTTCTCTCTCTCTCTCTCTCTCTCTCTCTCTCTCTCTCTCTCTCTATGTCTCTCTGTCTCTCTGTCTCTCTCTCTCTCTCTATCTCTCTCTGTCTCTCTCTCTCTCTCCCCATCTCTCTCTCTCTCTCTCTCTAGGATAGGAGGAGTACTTTATTTCCTTTCAAGAAAATTATGAAGTTTGCAAATTATCTTGTTTGTTCTTGTATTCCTTTGGCTTTCTCTCAGACAGGATGACAGCCACTTTTATGCAGGAGGACTCACAACAACAGTGCTTTTCAGTAGCTCTGTAGCCAATGACTAACGCAACTATTGGACAGCAACAAAGCAACGCAGAGTAGTCACTCTAATGGAGCGATGGCATAGGGAGGGATGGTGATTGAAGAACTGGATAACAAGACTAAACCACAATATAGAGAGTAAAGACTAGGCTGTCTATGCATCTCAAAAACAATCTCAACCCCACCACTTCTCTTTTCAGAAACCTGCTCCCTGTCATCGTGCTTCACTTAAAAATGTGCTAACAACACTGTCGACTTAATTCAGGAAATTGTTCCCACCCTGCCTCAGTTAACTTAAAGCCCTCTCAACTGATTGAAAACCTAACCGGAGAAACCTGTTCTGTTCTCACTCAGTCCATTTCACCTTGGTATCTGTAACAACTTACTCTGGTAAGGTTGTCCAGTTTATTTTCTCTATATTCAACTCCTGACTAAATAAACAATAGCAAAGTAAGTTATCCAAAAGGGATCTATCGTACTGGGAAAGTGTTGCTTTAATGAAGCCATTTGTCATCATCTAAATAACCCACACACCATAGCCTAAGTGCTGTTAGTTAATTGATTCATTCAACAGCTGTTGCACGGACAATTCTGTAGACTTCAAATTCTTTGGGCCCCCAGTTTGGCAGCTTATTTGACAAGAAAGAGCCCAGTAAGGCAGCAGGGTCAGTTCCCACAGTGTTGCCTTGCCTCTACCCTGGACCACGTCTGTCTATCCCTGAGAGAGGAATGTTCCCAGCTCCTCACTGAAGGAAGCACCATGCTTTCAACTGCTTTCAACTTCCACACAAATATGAAAGAAATCTGCAAAGAATTCATGATTGTCCTCTGGGTCACATTTGCACATTTATGGCTAATGAAACCATTTTCAACCGTGCTTTTCGCTTGGTCTTTGGAGTGCAGCCCTAATGGTAATTCATTGATTCCTAACACAACTGTATGGCAATTAAAACATTTCTGGGGAGAATTGAATGAACGAGGCAGCCAACATGTTCTGCATTTATAGCATAACCTTCATTTGAACAGAAAGCTGAATTTGTGATATCTCACCATAGAGACTTCTCATTAGCAGAAAATGTGTCGAGTTGTTATTAATTATGGCACATTTTCGGCCCTAATTTCCCTCATTCGCCTGAATAACAACAATGAAGACAAAAGACAGGCCACTTTCTTTCACTTAAGTTGTTAATGGTAAAACTCCTTAGACATTTGTTTGGAGTGTAAATAAGTGTCCATTCAACATTGTTCTCTTTCCTTAGTTTCGGGAAAAAAATAATATTTTTTAACGTTAATGCTAATGTCTAGCTTAATTGGCATTAGAAAAATTGCTCTGGCATGCTGAGGGGCTGTAAGATTAGCCAGAAGAGAAAGAACAAGATAAAGCCTTCAAAAGGCCCATTTCTGAGGAATTATGGTTTCCTTTGAACATCTTCCAAGTTTTAAATACATTAAAAGCCTGTTGGCATACATGTAAATTAAGCAGTACCAAAGCGTGCCAAAGAATTCATGGTGAATCAGGACCAAGGGTGCTGAGGACAAATGCAGGAGGAGAGCGGGCAGGAATCCTCTCTTTCTGTCCCTTTATTCCCCGTCTGCTCTATCCCTTTCTCTACCTCTCACTCCATCCCTTCATCCATGGGCCAAGTGGCTTAGCATATGAAAAGAAGAACGGTTTGGTCTGGAGTTCCCTGAGCAGCAAAGAGAGCCGGCCCATCGTCCTGTTCGGTCTGTCCAAGCCCAGTGATGGAGCGTAGCACCACACAAGCCCAGTTTAGCACCACTGAGGGACCTGTGAGGGATACCCCTGATTGCTGAGGTCAGTGGTCCAAGCACGGAGGGACAGACCTGGTTATGCCAGTGGCATGTTGTCAATGTAAATTCAGCAAAAAAATAAACATCCCTTTTTCTTTACCCTGTCTTTCAAAGATAATTCATAAAAATCCAAATAACTTCACAGATCTCCATTGTAAAAGGTTTAAACACTGTTTCCCATGCTTGTTCTATGAACCATAAACAATTAATGAATATGCACCTGTGGAACGGTCGTTAAGACACTAACAGCTTACAGACGGTAGGCAATTAAGGTCACAGTTTTGAAAACCTAGGACACTAAAGAGGCCTGTCTACTGACTCTGAAAAACACCAAAAGAAGATGCCCAGGGTCCCTGCTCATCGGCGCGAACATGCCTTAGGCAAGCTGCAAGGAGGCATGAGGACTGCAGATGTGGCCAGGGTAATAAATTGCAATATCCATACTGTGAGACGCCTAAGACAGCGCTACAGGGAGACAGGACAGACAGCTGATCATCCTCGCAGTGGCAGACCACGTCTAACAACACCTAAACAGGATCAGTGCATCCGAACATCACACCTGTGGGACACGTATAGGATGGCAACAACAACTGCCCAAGTTACACCAGGAACGCACAATCCCTCCATCAGTGCTCAGACTGTCCACAATAGGCTGAGAGAGGCTGGACTGAGAGCTTGTAGGCCTGTTGTAAGGCAGGTCCTCACCAGACATCACCGGCAACAATGTCGCCTATGTGCACAAACCCACTGTCGCTGGACCAGACAGGACTGGCAAAAAGTGCTCTTCACTGACGAGTCACGGTTTTGTCTCACCAGGGTGATGGTCGGATTCGCGTTTATCGTCGAAGGAATGAGCGTTACACCGAGGCCTGTACTCTGGAGCGGGATCAATTTGGAGGTGGAGGGTCTGTCATGGTCTGGGGCGGTGTGTCATCAGACTGAGATTGTTGTAATTTCAGGCAAATTCAACGCTGTGCGTTATAGGGAAGACATCCTCCTCCCTCATATGGTACCCTCCCTGCAGGCTAATCCTGACATGACCCTCCAGCGTGACAATGCCACCAGCCATACTGCTTGTTCTGTGCATGATTTCCTTTAAGACAGGAATGTCAGTGTTCTGCCATGTGCAGAGAAGAGCCCGGATCTCAATCCCATTGAGCACGTCTGGGACCTGTTGGTTCGGAGGGTGAGGGCTAGGGCCATTCCTCCCAGAAATGTTCAGGAACTTGCAGGTGTCTTGGTGGAAGAGTGGGGTAACATCTCACAGCAAGAACTGGTAAATCTGGTGCAGTCCATGAGGAGGAGATGCACAGCAGTACTTAATGCAGCTAGTGGCCACACCAGATACTGACTGTTACTTTTGATTTTGACCCCCCTTGTTCAGGGACACATTATTCAATTTCTGTTAGTCAGTCACATGTCTGTGGAACTTGTTCAGTTTATGTCTCAGTTGTTGAATCTTGTTATGTTCATACAAATATTTACACGCTGAAAATAAACGCAGTTGACAGTGAGAGGACATTTCTTTTTTGCTGAGTTTAGTAGTAGCCTACGTAGTGGACAACATGTTATGCTTATTCCCACCACAGTTACTTCAATTATGAATATCTGGGCATTCAGCCATTGGAAAACAGGGTACATCTACTAAATGCAACACATTTACAGTAGGCCTATCATTAAAACAGCACATACTAGAGAGGAATGCGTGAATACCCCTGAATGACCTGCATGGCTTTGGTCCAGTTGAGTGTGATCAACAGAGATGCGTACTGTAGCAGCTCTCATGCCTGGAGGAACACACTACATACACACACACACACCAGCTGTTGGGTATAATCCAGAGACCCATATCTCCACATTCACACACAGGGCCATTCAAAACCTTATCTGAGGCTTTGAGGTGCTCCTGGATCCTGGTGTGAACATGCAGAGGAAAGACATCCATCAGTGTTGAACAGACCTGGGTTCAAATACTACTCAAAATTATTTCAAATATGTTGTTATCTGGGCTTCACTGAGCTTCCCTGGCTCAATGGAACCAATAGAACAGTCGCAAGAAAGAAAACCATGAACATCTTTCACTCCAGGCAGTATAGGTCAAAACCTACAAGTTTTTGAAATATTTCAAATAGTATTTGAACCCAGGTCTGGTGTCCTAGCATGTATTCCAATACTCTTCAGATTAAGCTGTGAGTGCTGATGTCATGGGGCGTGATATTGAGTTACCCTATCAGGGTGTGTACTCAAGAGACAAAAATCCCTGTGGTATTCAGGTTCCTCAGAACTTTGGTGGCTTTAACACTTAGGCCACCACAATACCACCTCCATGCTAATTTCGGCAAGATAATAGCAAACAGGCAAGTACAGTTGAAGTCGGAAGTTTGCATATGCCTTAGCCAAATACATTTAAACTCAGTTTTTCACAATTCCTGACATTTAATCCCAGTAAAAAATTCCCTGTCTTAGGTCAGTTAGGATCACCACCTTATTTTAAGAATGTGAAATGTCAGAATAATAGTAGAGAGAATGATTTATTTCAGCTTTTATTTCTTTCATCATATTCCCAGTGGGTTTACATACACTCCCAGAAGTGCCTTTAACATTTTTTAACTTGGGTCAAACGTTTTGGGTAGCCTTCCACAAGCTTCCCACAATAAGTTGGGTGAATTTTGGCCCATTCCTCCTGACAGAGCTGGTGTAACTGAGTCAGGTTTGTAGGCCTCCTTGCTCGCACACACATGTTCTATAGGATTGAGGTCAGGGTTTTGTGATGGCCACTCCAATACATTGACTTTGTTGTCCTTTAGCCATTTTGCCACAACTTTGGAAGTATGCTTGGGGTCTTTGTCCATTTGGAAGACACATTTGTGACCAAGCTTTACCTTCCTGACTGATGTCTTGAGATGTTGCTTCAATATATCCACATCATTTTAAATCCTCATGATGCCATCTATTTTGGGAAGTGCACCAGTCCCTCCTGCAGCAAAGCACCCCAACAACATAATGCTGCCACCCCCGTGCTTCAAGGTTGGGATGGTGTTCTTCGGCTTGCAAGCATCCCCCTTTTTCCTCCAATCATAACGATGGTCATTATGGCCAAACAGTTCTGTTTTTATTTCATCAGACTAGAGGACATTTCTCCAAAAAGTATGATCTTTGTCCCCATGTGCAATTGCAAACCGTAGTCTGGCTTTTTTTATGGCGGTTTTTGAACAATGGCTTCTTCCTTGCTGAGCGACCTTTCAGGTTATGTCGATATAGGACTCGTTTTACTGTGGATTTAGATACTTTTGTACCTGTTCCCTCCAGCATATTCACATGGTCCTTTGCTGTTGTTCTGGGATTGATTTGCACTTTTCGCACCAAAGAACGTTCATCTCTAGGAGACAGAACTCGTCTCCTTCCTGAGCGGTATGACGGCTCTGTGGTCCCATGGTGTTTATACTTGCGTACTATTGTTTGTACAGATGAACGTGGTACCTTCAGGCGTTTGGAAATTGCTCCCAAGGATGAATCAGACGTGTGGAGGTCTACAATTGTTTTTCTGAGGTCTTGGCTGATTTCTTTTGATTTTCCCATGATGTCAAGTAAAGAGGCACTGAGTTTCAAGGTAGGCCTTGAAATACATCCACAGGTACACCTCCAATTGACTCAAATTATGCCAATTAGCCTATCAGAAGCTTCTAAAGCCATGACCACTTTTTAAAGGCACAGTCAACTTAGTGTATGTAAACTTCTGATCCACTGGAATTGTGATACAGTGAATTAGAAGTGAAATAATCTGTCTGTAAAAAATTGTTGGAAATATTACTTGTCCTAACAGACTTTCCAAAACTATAGTTTGTTAACAAGTAATTTGTGGAGTTGTTGAAAAATTAGTTTTAATGACTCCAACCTAAGTGTATGTAAACTTCCGACTTCAACTGTATATGAGTGGGGAGAAAGAAAGCATTCCCTAAGTGATTGGGTTGTTAGCTGAATTGTGTTGACTAATATTTTCCTCAGTAGGTGATTGGTCAACTTAATAGTTACAGAAGTGTTGTGTATGGTTAAGTAGAGTGAGTTAGTCAAACATTATCTTCCCCTATCACTTCCCAATGTCAAAGTTGTCGCAGGGAGATAAACTTATAAGTGACTTCTTCCTTCATTTAAAAAGACGAGGTCATGGCTAATAGTTCAATATGCTGATGACAGAGAGATTGAACGTCCACATTTATGTTCTCCACTGTGTTTGATCAAATGATCTATTTTCCGTCCGTCTCTAGACGAATAGTGACTTGAAAGCTCCAGAATCTTCAAGAGGCTGAAGGACTTCATTTAAAGTTAAGAAGATTTAGATCAAAAGGTTGGAGAAAAAAACATTGAAACCCTCTGAAAAAACGTGGCCCTCACCAGTTTTAAGCTGTGCAAGTTCACAGCCATAGCAGGACACAGTCCATTCCTTCACAGCTTCAGGGAGATGAAAGGGGAGATTGTCCGCTGGCTGAGGACGCCAGGGCTCCTTTTGATTCCAGGCTAAGGCGCTGCGACGTCTAAAGAATGCCTGGCAAAGTTTGTTTTCTGAAAAACCTCAGAGATGCTTTTTGAAGCCCCCCACCATTAGAAGCGAAGCGAGCCGAGAGAATTTGTACAATGTTAATTACTTTGGCTTGCTGTGATTCAGAGCTCAGAGCTGGGACCTCCATTGTGTTAGCTGAGCTGTTTGAGACCAGGCGAAAGGGGGATGATGACAGAGAAGCCTCGCTTTGTTGGAACACTTGATCAACAAGCGCCCTAAAAACTGTAAACAACAACATCTGAATGTGATAATATATTTTTGGAGGGAGAATAGAAGAGCCCACACTAAACAATTGTTATGTTGTGTATCCCACTCTACCAACTGGTGAGAGATAATAGAGGACCGACTGAGCCTCTCCTGGCATCCCTTGTGTGTCCCTACCAAATTCTCATTTTGGTTACCATCATAGCAACTCAGGAGCCGCATAGAAGAGAAAGTGTTCCTCTATTCTTGTGGTAAAGTGAGGTCACCTGTAAATTAGCCTACAGACAGTATTGTAGAATATGTAGCAGTTGGATTATAGAACTCAGTCTGCAGATGATGGATATTGCTAAAGGTTCCCCAGAGACCTTTAATGATTAGGTTAGCCAGCTGTACAAACTGATGTTATGTGAAATGTGAGAGCCATATTAATGATCTGCAAGAAAAGTTAGTGCATGTGTACAGAGGGACATTTTGTAAAGAGGGACTGTAGCCTGCGTTTGAGAGAACATTTTGCAAAGACTGGCTCTGGGAGAAATCTCACATTTCTAAAATTCCAAAGCTTTAGATCAGTTTGACACAGTATCTGTTTGAAATTAATCTGTCAAATAACTTTTCCACAAAAAACTGAAACCATGAGCTTCTATTGTACAGTCTTTCTGATGTATATCTCAAAGTATTTCCATGGTGATGAGAGGGTCTCTTTTATACTTGTGTGAAATAACTTCTTAGACATTTCCAAATAAACAATAATAGGAAACAACATTTTAATTACATGCTTGTGTTCATGTCTACACATCAGAAAAGCCTGTAATTGTGATTGTTGCGGTTTATTTCAGCCGTACTTCAAATGCAGATCACTTTAATTGACAGTGTTTCATCTTCAAACTACCCTTGACAATCAGCCGATTCAAGAGTATAATAATGACATAAAAACACATTTGAAAGGCCTGTGCTGTGATTCTGTAGAATGTCTCAAACTCCATTATCAGAGAGTACACAGCTTCCCTGTGATCAGAGCACCCCCAGACTCAGGCCGTCTGCTGAGAAGGCAGGGGGTAAGATTACAGCAACGTGGCCTTTGAGCTTCGGGCCGGCACTCTCCAACACAACATACACTTTTTCACAGAGCTAATTAACCAGGCAATCACTTAGAGACGTCTTTCGCCAGGTTGGCTTTGTAGTTGTGTGGAATTACAAACTCCGTCCCTAAGGAGACCGAGACCGGTTTCACAATAGATCTGTTCAGAGTTCAAAGTCGTGATGTTGTTAACTATAAACTGGATCAATCCCCAGATGCCTTCTGTTCCCAAAACAAAACAGGCACCAAATCTGGGAGGAACCAAGAATTATAGGAGACAGTCTCAGTGTTGAAGGAATGGGGAAGTTAGGCTACAGTGTGTTGTTCTGCATAGTCATCTGTCACCCCTTTTCCTCCCCGGAAAGGTTGTGTTGAAACGTTGGCGTGAATCTTGAAAGTCACGGAAGGGGTTGGGAGTGTCCTGTGGTGTTTTAACATGAGGAAGTTACTCCTCGACAGGGCTCAACTGCTGTCTATCCTTACTCAGGATCCAACACTGCATGGGAACAGCAGTTAATGGCACTGGTGAACTACCTCCTCTCCTGGGCTCACTCTCTGCACTGGGTGTCACCCAATCCAAGGACATACAGTACCTCTTCAAGCAGACACTCTGCCATCCTTTTACTATAATATAAAATGATGCTGCAGATTGCTGATATCTCTCTTCCCTCTTTAATCTGTGAAATATGGTGTTACACAATCCCATTTGAAGTTGGCTCTATCACTGTGCGAGCTTGGAGTTCCTTCCTGGAACATGTTGACAGAAGAGGTACAGTGTTGATGGCCTTCCTATTCACCTCCACCCACTCTACCACCACTGGGCTCAACTCAGTCAGTAGAGACTGCAGCGTTGCATGTTCTATTACAGCGTACCCAGCACCCGGCAGCACCCGGCAGTTCAGAGCCACACGCTTGTGCTAAGAGAGCTGAAACAGATCTGGGACTTAATCAAGGTGATGGCTGAGAAAAGGGACATCTGGAAGCGTTCTGACAGACAGGCTACCAATGTGGCAGAATGCATGGGGGGAGCTGATTACTGAAGCACTTTACTCAGGAACAGTGGCTGAACTCTATGGGGAGGAAGTTGTCACAGTCCTGCATGCACCACCAGGGCTGGGGAGTAACCCATTACATGTAAGGGATTATTAAAAAAACTAACTGTAATCTGTTACGGTATTAGAAAAAATATTGTAATCAGATTACAGATACTTTTGAAAAACTAGATGATTACTAGTAAGTTTGTTTATGTGTAACTCTGTGTGCTGTTTGTGTCGCACTGCTTTGCTTTATCTTGGCCAGGTCACAGTTGTAAATGAGAACTTGTTCTCAACTGGCCTACCTGGTTAAACCAAGGTGAAATTAGGATTACTTTTGAATTCAGAAAGGATGTTTGCGTAAAACATCTTTGACACTTCTCTGTTTTCTCCATGACATTCAAATCAGCATTGAAAAAAGGTGGAAGTTTAAGTTTGTTCCAGCTGAGCGAGTCTGACCACAGGTCAGAGATCACTATGATGGACAGATCACGGGAAAAGAGCAGGAATAGGGTTTTGTAGGCTACAGTCCAAGCTATGTCTTCCAATGGTGCGACTGTTGTCGGCATCCAAAGATTATCCAACTTGAATAAACGCTTAGAGGTAAGATGACAGCAGTTGTGTACTCTACGGAGATACGGACATCACTTGTTATTGATATCTACATGGTGCATTGATGTGAATCACACTGCTGCTCTCTCATTTAGCTATTTGTGCCTTATGGATTGTGGTTGTTGTGGATGGCTGTTTACAAATCTATATGTGTATTTGAACCTAATAACAGTTGAATTCAAGAAGTTTAAGCTGCATATCAATCATTGTTTTTGAAACCAGTGGACAGCCAGTGAAAAATGTGCTCTTGCAACAGCTGCATAGAGCGGAGCCCAGCCTATGGAATAAAAGTGGGGCTTTCATTGCTTAATCTAATTAATGCTGATAAAAAATCCATAGGCCTAATGTACACATGCTCAAACTTGAGGCTATTTTGATAGACTTAAAGGGGCAATCTGTAGTTGCTACATTTTGGGCTTATAAATTGTATATATTAATATAAAGATATAATTGAATCATATTATTATTATATGTAGTAGAAAGCGATGGGTTAGAAGAAGCCTACATAGCCAACACATAAAGTCAAATGTAACATCCATGTACGGCCAGCTATGTAAACTTTAACATTGATTTATCCTACAATAGATAATAATTGGTAACATACATTTTTGACTTCTTCTAATGCCTCTTCAGGGGAAAGTAATCTAAAAGGAGCTGAATTTAATCAGATTACGTTACTGAGTTTGGGTAATACAAAAGTTAAGTTACTGATTACAATTGTAACAGACTACATTTACAAAGTAACCTAACTAACCGTGTGCACCACATGGTTTTGTTTTCTATGGCAGAAAGAAGGATGGGCCAAAGTTAGGAAGTTAGGAATAATGTATTTATTGTATCTAATGATGATGGTGGTAGTGTGTTAAGATCTACAGTATTTGTGTTTTTATCTTTCTATGTGCAAAACAAAATAAAATGTTTGCAATGGCCATAGGGTTAAAGTCTCCGGACTTTAACCCTATTGAAAATCTGTTGTTTGAATTGAAGAGGGCAGTCCATACGCGCAGACGAAGGATATCAAGGATCTGAAAAGATTCTGTATGGAGGATTGGTCTAAGATCCCTCCTATACAGTGCATTCAGAAAGTATTCAGACCCCTTGACATTTTCCACATTTTGTTACGTTACAGCCTTATTCTAAAATGGATTAAATCATTTTTTTCTTCTCTTCAACCTACAGTGAGGGGAAAAAGTATTTGATTCCCTGCTGATTTTGCACATTTGCCCACTGACAAAGAAATGATAATGGTAGGTTTATTTGAACAGTGACAGACAGAATAACAACAACAAATTCAGAAAAACCCATGTCAAAAATGTAAAAAATTGATATGCATTTTAATGAGGGAAATAAGTATTTGACCCCTCTGCAAAACATGACTTAGTGCTTGGTGGCAAAACCCTTGTTGGCAATCACAGAGGTCAGATGTTTCTTGTAGTTGGCCACCAGGTTTGCACACATCTCAGGAGGGATTTTGTCCCACTCCTCTTTGCAGATCTTCTCCAAGTCATTAAGGTTTCGAGGCTGACGTTTGGCAACTCGAACCTTCAGCTCCCACCACAGATTTTCTATGTGATTAAGGTCTGGAGACTGGCTAAGCCACTCCAGGGCCTTAATGTGCTTCTTCTTGAGCCACTCCTTTGTTGCCTTGGCTGTGTGTTTTGGGTCATTGTCATACTGGAATACCCTTCCAGGACCCATTTTCAAGGCCCTGGCTGAGGGAAGAGGTTCTCACCCAAGATTTGACGGTACATTGCCCCGTCCATCGTCCCTTTAATGTGGTGAAGTTGTCCTGTCCCCTTAGCAGAAAAACACCCCCAAAGCATAATGTTTCCACCTCCATGTTTGACGGTGGGGATGGTGTTCTTGGTGTCATAGGCAGCATTCCTCCTCCTCCAAACACGGCGAGTTGAGTTGATGCCAAAGAGCTCCATTTTGGTCTCATCTGACCACAACACTTTCACCCAGTTGTCCTCTGAATCATTCAGATGTTCATTGGAAAACTTCAGACGGGCATGTATTTGTGCTTTCTTGAGCAGGGGGACCTTGCGGGCGCTGCAGGATTTCAGTCCTTCACGGCGTAGTGTGTTACCAATTGTTTTCTAGGTGACTATGGTCCCAGCTGCCTTGAGTTCATTGACAAGATCCTCCCGTGTAGTTCTGGGCTGATTCCTCCGTTCTCATGATCATTGAAACTCCACGAGGTGAGATCTTGCATGGAGCCCCAGGCCGAGGGAGATTGGCAGTTATTTTGTGTTTCTTCCATTTGCGAATAATCGCACCAAATGTTGTCACCTTCTCACCAAGCTGCTTTGCGATGGTCTTGTAGCCAATTCCAACCTTGTGTAGGTCTACAATCTTGTCCCTGACATCCTTGGAGAGCTCTTGGTCTTGGCCATGGTGGAGAGTTTGGAATCTGATTGATTGCTTCTGTGGACAGGTGTCTTTTGTTTCAAATATTTGTTATTAAACACACACAAGAATGGTGTATAGGTATACAAGACAGGTATACAATTCTTATCTAAACATAAAAGAGCATACAGGAACAACAAGACCCTGAGTTCTGGGTGCAAAACAAATCATACAAAACACGACATACAAAACAAGGACATGTAGAAAGAAAGAGGGTAGACGTCGTCGTCGTCGTCGTCGTCCCCCCAACTGCTCGGGTGACAGGGCCAGCACATGCTGCCCAAAGGTAGATTAAAATATTACAATTGAGAATGAGTTAATAAGTACAAATTCACAGCGCCGACTCGTCCAAGTAGCCTACCATTAAAATGACGCTACAAGCTTGCCACACCTGTATTTGGGGAGTTTCTCCCATTCTTCTCTGCAGATCCTCTCAAGCTCCTTGGGCCACTCAAGGACATTCAGTGACTTGTCCTGAAGCCACTCCTGCGTTGTCTTGGCTGTGTGCTTAGGGCCGTTGCCCTGTTGGAAGGTGAACCGGTTTTCTTTAAGGATCTCTCTGTACTTTGCGCCATTCATCTTTGCCTCGATACTGACTAGTCTCCCAATCCCTGCCGCTGAAAAACATCCCCACAGCATGATGCTGCTACCGCCATGCTTCACCGTAGGGATGGCGCCAGGTTTCCTCCAGACGTGACGGTTGGCATTCGGGCCAAAGAGTTTCATCTTGGTTTCATCAGACCAGGGAATCTTGTTTCTCATGGTTTGAGAGTCTTTAGGTGCCTTTTGGCAAACTCCAAGCAGGCTGTCATGTGCCTTTTACTGAGGAGTGGCTTCCATCTGGCCACTCTACCACGAAGGCCTGATTGGTAGAGTGCTGCAGAGATGGTTGTCCTTCTGGAAGGTTCTCCCATCTCCACAGAGAAACTCTAGAGCTCTGTCAGAGGGACCATCGGGTTCTTTGTCACCTCCCTGACCAAGGCCCTTCTCCCCCGATTGCTCAGTTTGGCCAGGTGGACAGCTCTAGGAATAGTTTTGGTGGTTCCAATCTTCTTCCATTTAAGAATTATGGAGGCTACTGTGTTCTTAGGGAACTTCAATGCGACAGAAAATGTTTGGTACCCTTCCCCAGATCTGTGCCTCTACACAATCCTGTCTCGGAGCTCTACGGACAATTCCTTCGACCTCGTGGCTTGGTTTTTGCTCTGTCAACTGTGGGACCTTATATAGACAGGTGTGTGCCTTTCCAAATAATGTCCAATCAATAGAATTTACTGCAGGTGGACTCCAATCGAGTTGTAGAAACATCTCAAGGATGATCATTGGAAACAGGATGCACCTGAGCTCGATTTCGAGTCTCATAGCAAAGGGTCTGAATACTTATGTAAATAAGGTATGTCGCTTTGTCATTCTGGGGTATTGTGTGTAAATTGATGAGGAAAAACACTAATTTAATCCATTTTAAAATAAGGCTGTAACCTAACAAAATGTGGAAAAAGTCAAGCGGTCTCAATACTTTCTGAAAGCACTATTACATATCTACCTCAATGACCTCGTAACCCTGCACATCCTGACTCGGTACTGGTACTCCATGTATATAGCCAAGTTATTGTTACCCATTCCTCGTGTTATTATTTTTCTATTATTTCTCTACATTGTTGGAATGGCCCATAAGTAAGCATTTCACTGTTAGTCTACACCTGTTGTTTAAGAAGCATGTGTTAAATAAAATTGTATTTTATTTGTTCTCCAATCTCATGAAACATTTTAGAAAAAGGATCAGTATGGTTATCCTGGCAAAGGGAGGGTTCTGGAGTATTGAAAACAGGGGATCCAATATTATTACTTGTTAAACAAAATCTCTTTCTCTGAGCAATTGTATTAGTATAAAATAAACATTTGCATATAATATAGCTCAGTATGTTTATTATTTATTTTATACAACATTTTTTGCTAATCTTTACAAGGGTTCTAATAATTCCGGACCCCACTGTATATTTGATCCCAGAGGATAGATGTGGTCTTTTGTCTGGAACTCTGGGTGCAGTATGTAAGAGCTAGGACTTAAGGTGATCGCTGAGAAAATGCATGGGGGAGCTGATTATTGATTACTGAATCAAAGGTTTCTTAAAGGGTTCTTAAAGGGTTCTTCAGCTGTCCCCATAGGTGAACCCTTTTTGGTCCCAGGTAGAACCATTTTGGGTTCCATGTAGGGGTTTTACATGGAAACCAAAAGGGTTTTACCTGGAACCAAAAGGGTTCTTCAAAAGGTTCCCCTATGGGGACAGCCAAAGAACCCGTTAAGGTTCTAGATACCACCTTCTTTGCTAAGAGTGTATGGTAGAGAGGATGGTAGAGAAGGATGGGCCAAGGTTCTGAAATTAAGAACAATGGATTTATCGTATACAATGACGGTGGTGGTAGTGTGTTAAAATCTACAGTATTTGTGATAACTTGTGTTTTTATCTGCCTATTTGCACAGGACATTGGCCAGCTCTGTCACGTGGTGCATACATGGAGTGCTAAGGCGCACTGCCACAACATGAAAAGGTACAGTAGAAAGAGCAGAAATATATTAAGCAAATGATTTAACCATTTGTTTGGTCCATGTCCCCCCCTTCCAAATAAAGTCCATCAAATCAATCAAACCAGAGACCTCCAGGGACCATCCTACTGGGAGTTGACTGAGGGCAGATGAGATGAGTTCTCCTCAACCTACCCACCCACCCAGCCAGACACGCTCCAGCAGCCCTGCTCTTGTCTGTTGTTTTTACAGGAGAGACAGGGCTGCTATGACTCATTGTTGTCTGTTCAGGGTGACTACCCTGCAGTTTTAAAGTGCTTGCTTGGCTGGTTGATGGGTGGTTCAACCGCTCTCTCTCCCTCTGTGCTTGGCCTAGCTGTTGTTCTGCCCACTACATGCTTTTAGGAGATGTGAAATGGGTTACAAGAATTACTCACCCCCTCCATGGTCTCCTGCTGCCTGTCCTGCTCCACGCCATGTCAGAACTGGAACTGTCATGACTGCACAGCCAGGCATGACTCCCACATCATCATTAAATTTGCAGATGACACAACAACGAGACAGCCTATAAGGAGGAGGTCAAAGACCTGGCCGTGTGGTGCCAGGACAACAACCTCTCCCTCAACATGATCAAGAAAAAGGAGATGATTGTGGACTACAGGAAAAAGAGGACCGAGCGTGCCCCCATTCTCATCGACGGGGCAGTAGTGGAGCAGGTTAAGAGCTTCAAATTCCTTGGTGTCCACATCAACAACAAACTAACATGGTCCAAGCACACCAAGACAGTCGTGAAGCGGGCACGACAAAACCTATTCCCCCTCAGGAGACTGAACATATTTGTCATGGGTCCTCAGATCCTCAACAGGTTCTACAGTTGCACCATCGAGAGTACAAGGCACTACAGAGGGTAGTGCGAACGGCCCAGTACATCACTTGGGCCAAGCTTCCTGCCATCCAGGACCTCTATACCTGGCAGTGTCAGAGGAAGGCCCTAAAAATGGTCAGTTTCTACCCCCAAGCTATAAGACTCCTGAACATCTAGTCAAATGGCTACCCAGAATATTTGCATTTCCCCCACCCCCTCTCCACACCACTGCCACTCTCTGTTGTCATCTAGTTATAGTTACTTTAATAACTCTACCTACATGTACATACTACCTCAAACTAACTGGTGCCCCCGCACATGGTTAGCTGGTGCCCCCGCCCCTTGTATATATTGACATTTTTTACTGCTGCTCTTTAATTACTTGTTACTTTTATCTCTTATGCTTATCTGTATTTTCTGAAACTGCACTGTTGGTTAGGGGCTCGTAAGTAAGCATTTCACTGTAAGGTGACTACCAAATACTATCAACTACCTGTTGTAGTCGGCGCATGTGACAAATACAATTTGATTTGATTTGTCTAATAACGGAAAACCTCAAACTATTAGGCTACACCTTTCAAACCAAGACGTTTTTTCGCCAAATTTAGCATCCCACCAAACTTTTGCCGACCTTTCTTTATATATGAAAAGGTATTTTCGGCGACAAAGCCTCTACCTTTATTTCCGCCAAACCTAGTCAAGATTGCACTAGAGTTCTGCCTACGGCTTAGTATGTAATGTTGCCGTGATGCTGATGTGGCATTGGCACTACGCTCTTAAACTCTTGAGAGTTGCTAGGCAGCTCCCGTTACTACTATCCACCTGGCAGTTCTAAACTTTGCGAGACATGCCACTTCACCCATCTCTTCTTAACCACAACTGGATGGAGCCATAAATAATTACTGTGGGAATAAATATCACTGAACAATGAAAATATTGGAATAAAGTAGGCTAATGCAATTGAAGTCATCAAATTGTTGCTTACTGAAACTCCCAAAGTCATCCAATTGTTATAATTGGCCTACATGTGTGGCAGGTAACCTATCGATTAAGAGCGTTGGGCTAGTAAATATCAAGTAAATATCAATGGTTCGAATCCCCGAGCCGGCAAGGTGGAAGAATCTGCTGTTCTGCCCTTGAGCAAGGCAGTTAACCCCCAACAACAACTGCTCCCCGGCACTGATGACATGGATGTCGATAGAGGCAGCCACCCGCACCTCTCTGATTCATTCAATGCAACTGACTAAGTATTTCCCTTCCATTCCCTTCCCCATTTAAAGCAATAACCTACCTGTGTGTGGTCAACTGTTTCGTGCTGCTTTGAGACAACAGTGGGCTCTGGATAAATCAATCAATATCGGATTTTTTTTTTCTGTGAATCTTCGTTTGGATATTGGTTGGGCTAAGTAGCGGAGCCTAGGTAAAATCACTGGGAAAGCCAAGTCAGAAAAAAAAGCCATATTACAACCTATGTGATAATTGCGTAGTTTGCCTCATATGCCTTGACACTGTGATATATAGGCCTAAGGTTGAGCCAATAAGAAGCACAGTGGCAGAATAAATTCAAACACAACTTTGTTTCATCACAAAACCAGAGCGCAACATCTGCCCAGTGGAGTCCACAAAGCATATTGCATGCAACAAACAGTTATATAACATACAGCATGGTCAGTCAAGTTAATGTTTCCATTATTTTTTACTAATAAACTACTATTGCTTTAGAATACAGAAGAGTTACCGCAAGTCACAAAGAAAACAGGAGCTGGATCCAATATTCCAGCACCATTTCAATTTCAACATCATCAAATCACCTATGCATAGTCTTACAAATAAAAGATTCCAAAACAATTTAGTTCAATCAATATAAGATAAATACCATGCTGTCACTGTCCATGGTACTGATTTCTGTCTGTCTGTCTGTCTGTCTGTCTGTCTGTCTGTCTGTCTGTCTGTCTGTCTGTCTGTCTGTCTGTCTGTCTGTCTGTCTGTCTGTCTGTCTGTCTGTCTGTCTGTCTGTCTGTCTGTGTGTGTGTGTGTGTGTGCGCGTGCATAGAAAAACATGTTGACTCAACCTACTTGAAGAGAAACGCCAATGCCATCCTCTCCTTTATGTTGCCGAAACAGTCTGACTGTCATGTACAGTATGCGCTTTTCGTTTATTTTGTCCTACACAACCTGCCTAAAATGCTTGCTCACTAGCCTAAATTCCTTTCATGGGCAACGATTAGCCAGCTAGTTAACATTAGCCTACGTCATCTAGCTACATATTGAACATCCATCCTCTCAGGCCTGAGGCACAATGCATGAATTCATGGTTGAATCAGAATCACTGTTGTAATCAAATCAAATCAAATCCAATTTTATTTGTCACATACACATGGTTAGCAGATGTTAATGCGAGTGTAGCAAAATGCTTGTGCTTCTAGTTCCGACAATGCAGTAATAACCAACGAGTAATCTAACCTAACAATTCCACAACTACTACCTTATACACAAGTGTAAAGGGATAAAGAATATGTACATAAAGATATATGAATGAGTGATGGTACAGAACGGCATAGGCAAGATGCAGTAGATGGTATAGAGTACAGTATATACATATACATATGAGATGAGTAATGTAGGGTATGTAAACATTATATTAAGTGGCATTGTTTAAAGTGGCTAGTGATATATTTTTCCATCAATTTCCATCAATTTCCATTATTAAAGTGGCTGGAGTTGAGTCGGTATGTTGGCAGCAGCCACTCAATGTTAGTGGTGGCTGTTTAACAGTCTGATGGCCTTGAGATAGAAGCTGTTTTTCAGTCTCTCGGTCCCTGCTTTCATGCACCTGTACTGACCTCGCCTTCTGGATGATAGCGGGGTGAACAGGCAGTGGCTCGGGTGGTTGCTGTCCTTGATGATCTTTATGGCCTTCCTGTGACATCGGGTGGTGTAGGTGTCCTGGAGGGCAGGTAGTTTGCCCCCGGTGATGCGTTGTGCAGACCTCACTACCCTCTGGACAGCCTTACGGTTGTGGGCGGAGCAGTTGCCGTACAAGCCGGTGATACAGCCCGACAGGATGCTCTCGATTGTGCATCTGTAGAAGTTTGTGAGTGCTTTTGGTGACAAGCCAAATTTCTTTAGCCTCCTGAGGTTGAAGAGGCGCTGCTGCTCCTTCTTCACAACGCTGTCTGTGTGGGTGGACCAATTCAGTTTGTCCGTGATGTGTACACGTAGGAACTTAAAACTTTCCACCTTCTCCACTGCTGTCCCTTCGATGTGGATAGGGGGGTGCTCCCTCTGCTGTTTCCTGAAGTCCACAATCATCTCCTTTGTTTTGTTGACGTTGAGTGTGAGGTTATTTTCCTGACACCAAACTCCGAGTGCCCTCACCTCCTCCCTGTAGGCCAGTACGGATAATTAAGTAAAACCATATGTCTGAATCCATATCTCCGTCCATGGCTAATTTAGGAAAGGAAAAGTCTGAAGTCTGAAGCCAAATCCAAACTGGCTTCCCTTTACACTTTTTTTGGTGCACCAGGACCATTCACAGTTGAGCTCACTCAGTTTAGCTCAGCGCTGATTGGCTATTATTGTATAATTTTTTATCAAGGTAGGCCAAAGGCTCACTGGCTTCCATTGCATTCAACACTACGTGCAGCAACAATATAATTGTCTTTTTGACCAGACAGCATCAGATAGATGGACTACACATACAGAGACAGAGGGGCGCTGTTTCTCTCGCTCAGATGCTTTCTCTGGTGAGATACATTCACCCTCTTGTGAAATGAAGGAAAATTATGAGCACAGCGAGACAAAAGACCAATGCATTTATGTTTGTTTAATTTATTATTGGTAAATGTTTAGGGGAAGTCTGGCTTCGGTTGGCAGCAATGAATACACGTCAATGGTTAGGCTGCAATTACACTGTGGAAATGTTAGCTATATTGAGGTGAGTGCTTCTCATGATCATCTAGTCTAGTTGGCTCATTTAAAAGCACTGACCAGAACGTATTGCCAGCATGTTACGTAGTTGGTTAAATTAGGGTTCAATAAAAAAGTACAAATAAATAGCTTAACAAGTGGATTAGCCTAATTTGCTCTTCACTCATTGTGATTTTGTTTAGCAGTGTTATTCAAACTTTTTCAGCCAGGACCACATTTTTTCGGACAGAATTTCTGGGGACCCCATTGTTTTCCCATGGATTTCTTGTGACCTGACCCCACCCTAAATCTAATTACATTCGTCTCACCAAAATAAAAAAATTAACCAATAAATACATTTACTCAATAAAATTCTATCTTTCAAACTGTCTTTCTCAAAAACTTTTGTATATTGTTCCATACAATACAATAATCCCTCCCTCCCACTGCAGTTCCCTGTTAGTGTCACGACCCTGACTTTGATTACTGCCCTAATGTATGTCTGTAAATTTATTTAGCCTTTATTTAACTAGGCAAGTCAGTTAAGAACACATTTGTATTTACAGTGATGGCCTACCCCAGCCAAACCCTAACCTATACGACGCTGGGCCAAATGTGTGCCACCCTATGAGACTCCCAATCGCGGCCGGGTGGTTATACAGCCTGGAATCAAACCAGGGTCTGTAAAGACGCCTCAAGCACTCCGATGCGGTGTAACTGCATTGTAATATAAAAGCAGTAAATTACTGTTAATATAACGCTTAGGATAATTACAATGCAGTTACACAGGCATAATAGCATTTTTTAGAAAAAGTTGTGCCAATACATATACTCATGTGCTTTATAATTATATATTTACACAAGGAGGCTAGACTTCCCTTTTCAAGGAGTTATACAACAAAGTCCATTCTAGGTATTGTAACTTTGTATAATGAATCAAATGTCTACAAGCACTCATCCCTATGGGAACTGTTAATGACACATGGCCCTTCATTCCTCATATGCACATTGCTGTTCTCTCTGGCTTTTCACATATTGAACACATCTGGAGAGCAGAGCGCTGCCAAGGCCAAACAGAATGAACAACAATTAGTCTTCTACGCATTGATGTCATTGTTTGAAGACAGAGACAAAAAACCAAACCCCCTCAACCAAAAAAGTGAACAGAGGACAAAAGATAAAATAAAGCAGATTTAGGTCCTTTTGCTATATTGATACAATCATGTATCATGTAGATAGGTGCTCAGGAATGTTTCCTTCTTTCAAGCTATTTTGTTGTGTCCAATGTTCTTACTATGATTATCTCGATAGCAAAGGGTTGACATTGATGATTGTGCAAATGTGCACTG